>NC_051156.1:161978734-162068480 GCF_013339745.2 Dermacentor silvarum
AGAAATTTTATACAGAGAATGGATAAAATGTCACTTACTTCAGTTTGCAGATCACGGGAACAAATATGATCAGAGCCTTGTACGAATGCATCCTTCCTCGGCAGTGGTGGTTCTGTCAGGGTAGATGATAGAGCTGGTAGTCGCCCATTCTTATATCCCATGACTATGAGCGCTTTGAGCCCCAACAACGTCATACGTATGTTTTGGTTTTTGCTGCTACTACAGGTAGCAGTCGACCCTCCGCTCGCAGTCACACCTGTGTCATTTTATCATTTTGATAAGCATTTTACAATTTGTCTATCTTGCGGATTACATTTGCGAAAGTGGATCTCGCGAGTAGTGCGAATTAATGCTTCTAAAAGCTGGCGCTGTAATACCTTGGAGCACTCTGTTGGGTGACATTGTGACCAGCAATTAAGTAAGGCAGTCTTTAGTAAGGCATTTTGACATCATATACTCACATCATGAAAATTATGTGGATACGGGGTTCTGCTCAAGAGCCGGAATTTTCTCTATGTCTTCGTATCTAAGCTTAAATTGAAGCATTGGCATTGAAACTTGGCATCGGGAACACCGCAGTGATTCCGTCAGTTTCAGGTTTGCCAATCTGAGTTCCCAACAAAATATGGACTTTTTTTTCTTGCAGACGCTCTAGCCAACATGTATTTCATGACGGGCACACGTACAAAGGGTCCCAATCAAGTGTTTAGACGAACTAAACCTTTTGAGTAATTGTCGCGCAGAGACACGCACTCATGCATAATATAAACGACGTTCGCGGTAAAAAACTGCCGAAAGTTAGCGTTAGTAGCCGCTACTTTTTAGGTGCCTTTATTGCTGCTTGATCACAACACTCCTCCTCCCAAAGCGACATTCGAGCTTTTTTTACAGTATTTGAAGCGGGCAGACTTGAGTCTCCGGCTTTAGGAACGCTGCACCTGCCTTAGTAGATGTGAAAGTGTCATCAAGACTAGTGGCTTTTCTCTCTTTCACTCCCCTTCCCCGCTCCCAATACGTAGAGGAGCAAAACTGGACAAAGCCTAGTTAACCTCCCTGCCTTTCCTTCCTCCCTTCTCTGTATCTCTCTCTCCATTGCTGCTTGACATGCCTCAATCACTTACTTCGGAAAATAGGGTTCGCAACATTGAACCGGTTCGCGTAGCGGTTCGGGGCAGTGAACATTATCTTGGCCGTGTTGTGCCACAGATCTTTGAGCAAGAATTCATCGCAGTTTCTTGAGCTTCCCCACATGTTGCTGGTTCCCAGCCCTATGCGCAAGACGGGTGAAAGACCCAGCACTAATGAATCGTAAGTTGCTTGTTCTACGTGAAGTGGGCCCGGCTTACCAACCTTCAACAACTTATTGTTTGCTAACCAGACGTAATGCGCCTAGGGTGACGTCACCACGTGCCCCACTTTGTTCTGTGGGACGATGGACCGGCAAGCCTGCTTCGTCAAGGCCATTTAAGGCCAGACCGGCCCATTGTTAGATGAGAGAGTCGCCACCAGCCCCCCAGCGGTCGGTCTGGCGCGCTCTTACCGCTACCTGTACGCTAGTTTCTGCTAGGCTGGGCTCTCATTGCAGTGAATGTAATAAAGGCGAAGCATTTCTTGGCGAAGAATTGCCACTTTGAGAGTATCTATCTATCTATCTATCTATCTATCTATCTCTATATCTATATCTATCTATATCTATATCTATATCTATCTATATCTATATCTATCTATATCTATATCTATATCTATATCTATCTATATATCTATATCTATATCTATCTATATCTATATCTATCTATATATCTATCTATATATCTATATCTATATCTATATCTATCTATATCTATATCTATATCTATCTATATCTATATCTATCTATCTGATTACGTCTTGGCGCTCTGATGATTGTTTCGTTCAGGTGGTACGTACCAAAGCTGGCACAGATGACAAAGTGTATGTCGAACATAAATGATAGGTCATGACATGAAATCATGTAGGTCATGAAACAGCCGCCTGGATCTTGCAGCTCTCATGGTCGTTTCGGTCTCGTGGTAGGTATCAGAAGTGCGTACCGGCAGGTGTTCCTCCTATATATATATACTCTAAGAAGAAAAGGACGAAATGGAGTATTAAGGTGAATCCTTCAAGGAAAGAACTGGTTTACCACAACCATTCTTCCCTTTAGGGGGTAAGTGAGAGAGGATGAACTGTTACTCCCCATGCGGTTACTCCTTCGAGGACTAACTGTTGTTCTTTTCCTATGCTCCTCAAGGGAGTAACGGTCATTCTTTTCGATACTCTTCAAAAATGGAACTAACGAAATTAGCTGTTGCACGCCGAGAATAAAAATGACTGAGCTGAAAAAAAAACCACGCCTAATACTATTCCAACTCATGTCCTCGTGCGCACAAATCAGGTACTCTAACCATTACCCCATGGTGGCTCAGCTGGCCAGACATGATATTGAGACAAGGTTAAGCACCTGAACGCATGTGCGGCAATACATAAGAGATTCGGCATTTTGTGTATGCTATGCGGGGAGACTCTAACGTTGCATGGACATGCAACCGTAAGGGACAGCAAAAATAAAGCTGCCCGATTATTCTTAGGATAATTCAAATTGAGGAACATTACGTGATGTACGTGTAGCAAGCGCAAACGGTGCACGACCGACGACAGAGAAGGCCAACTTCTCTGTCGCTTAGTGTGCCCCATTTGAGCTACACATCGCTTCACTTAAGTTTGTAATTTCCTTGGAACAGAAGGAACTTAGGCACCATTGACCAAGAACATGTGGCACTCCATCAATGACTTCCGCGTCTATTGTGTATCGTTCATTTAAGGCTTGCACATGACTTGCATGGTTCTTCACACTCCACTTTTTAATTCTCACGCAATTTTCTCATGAAGAGAGAAAGTGCTGCTTTGCATGTAGTTCAATAGACAGCGCACGAACTTCAAATTATTCACGATTTATAGAAAATACAGTTGGTGGTGCTGATTTGCCGCTATACAATTGCGTACCAATGCTGCCGCCCCTTTCTCCGTCGGATCCACATATGTTACATACTCAGGGAATCTTGGTTGTTGGTTTATCTCTTGTAATACTATCACGTCTGGTTTGTTCTCGAGTGAATCCACGTGTTGTTGCAGCTCACCCGCCTCGTTCCTAAACCTACGGCCACTGGAGAATCATCGTGCCTTCTTTCCCTCTAATCTTTTTTCCCCCCTAATCTTTGGTCAAGTTCAGGGTGCTGCCTGAACGGTGCACTTCAGTACCTGGTTGGGTGTACGGGGCGTTCTTCTTGCTTTTCTTTGCGAGCATGAGTTCGTTTATGTTGGCTTCTGGTTTGCTACCCTTCGCACTGGTCTTTGACATCTCTGAGCTAACTTGCTCCACTTGCGCTGCTAGCTGCGCCATTTGCGTGAGTTGTACCACCACGTGGCTGACCTCTTGTAGGGTTCGGGCCCACCTTGGTTCTCTCTCCGACTCTTGTAGGCAGTGCTTTTCAGGCTGAGTGTGCCGCTTGGCTTTATCTTTAGTGATACCTTTAGTGATACCTTTAGTCATACCTTTAGTGATATCTTTAGTGACATCTTTGTGATATAATTAGTGATAGCTTCAGTGATAGAATGGTGTGGCAATACACCCTGCATATACCCCAATGTCATATAGCAAGGCGTGGCATATACGTATACCTAAATATATACGGGAATTTCCGCTCACTGGACGCCGGCGCCGGACGCCGATACCGGATTTTCTGCGACACGGGGCCCTTGACACCATCGCGTTAAAATGTTACAGACTGGCTGGTCGACGCTTTGAGTGAAAGGCTGCCTTTGACAAAGATAGGTCGATATATGTAAACGTTGGCCAACCAGCCTCAGGAAGTTTGTCATTGTTTGCACAACTTCTATTGTACAATGCGTTTCCATTTGTTGGCCCCTATCTTGACTTCAGATTTTCTGCGCTTCTCTCTGGTGTACCAACCCCATAAGCGCGCTTTGCATGCCCCTACCACTCCATTCTTGCGGCTGCCTTGTCCACTCCGTACTTTTTGTCTTGTTGGAAGGGGCCTTTATGGTCCATTTCTACCTGCTAGAACTCTGAACCGCTGGTCTCTAGTTTACGTTGACCACATCTCGTGATATGCCGAAACAGCAACGGTACCAGTCACAGCAGTGCCGAAAAACGGTTCAGTGTGTTGCGCCACCTCGTCCTTCATTGTGGGGCCCCTAATAAAACTCTTCATTGTGGCCAGGTGTCGATTGTCCACCGTGTTAGGTTCTTTCACGTGGTCAGTGCAGGCCGATTAAGGAAAGAAAATAAGAAGCGTATACTCTCTGACACGCACGCACGCACGGACGCACCCACACGCGCACGCACACGCACACGCACGCACACGCACACGCACACGCACACGCACACACACACACACCAATTCAACGACATCTAACTTGTAACAAAAACTACTATGGAGCACTTTTAAGTATAGAGTCTCTAACTAGTCTGCATACTACACATTTAGGTCATTGAAGTTCACACATAACCGTACGATTCGGTGTGGATTGGCGTCGAGAGGGCTGCTGCTGAGGTACCCAGCTGGAGGCATGCGCGGGGACGACGTGTCATGACGGAGCAGGAACGTACGCCAGGAGCGAAGTCCAGGGTCATAGAGGCTGTGGTCTGTTCTCCACTGGATGGCCCGCAGACGCACGCCAGAGGCAATAGTTGAGCCGTAGGCTCAGGAGCACCATGGCAGAGGCAGGAGCCCGGAGCCACCATCCGACAGGCTCCTTCTTCCGCCGCTGCTGCCTTCTCTCGGCTTCTTCCCTCACAGTGGCACCGCTCCCCCGTTCCACGCTCGTGCCACGAGGCTCTCCGGAAATTCTTCTTTTTCTATTTACTTTTTCGGTTGCCAGAGCACGATCATGCTCACGCCTTCATCGCCGGCGTTGTGGTCTTCGCCTTCCTTTGAACAATCGTAGGGGTCGATATGCAACGAGCTTTTGATAGTGTCACCCACCGCGCAATTCTAGAAAACCTCAAGGCGACTAAACCTGGGCCTAGAGTATACAACTATGTTAAGGACTTCCTAAGTGAAAGGATGGTTAAAGTGAAACTTGATGAATATGTGTCACCTAGCCATCCAATCACGCGCGGAACACCCCAAGGTTCTATTCTCTCGCCGACTTTATTTAACATTGCGATGATGAAGCTACCCGAATTACTAGAACAAATACCAAACCTAGAACATAATCTTTACGCCGATGATATAACTATTTGGTGCTGTCGAGGATCACCAGGATGGCAAGAACACATTATTCAATGTGGACTAGATACTATACGTGACTACGCCGAAACACTAGGGCTAGAATGTTCCCCTCAGAAATCAGAATATATTGTCATTAGTGAAGACGTTAGCAAGCGAGCCGAAGAATATAAAAATTTAATCAAACTTCCAATGAAAGACGCAGTCTTACCCCGCAAGAATACCATAAGAATCCTCGTTTTTTTTCTACAGGACAATGGTAAAGCACGAACATGGGTGCAGAAGCTGACCGTACAATTGGAACAGATCCTTGCAATGATACGTAGAATAACTAGACAAAGGAGAGGAATGAAAGAATATGAACTTCGTAAGGTTATAGAAGCATTGATTTTTTCTAGGATAATGTACTATCTACCATACGCTAAGATAACCAGCACTCAGCGCAAAAAGATAGACATTATAATTAGAAAGTGTGCTAGACTTGCCCTGGGAGTTCCTAAGTTTGCACCTAACCATAAAATTGAAGCAACCGGCCTCTTTAACTCACTAGGAGACAGAATAGACATGCACAATCAAGCACAAATACAGAGACTTAAATCATCTAATCAGGTTCGACGAATACTGAATAGATTGGGATATGAAACCGCTAACTTACCCCCAATTCCCCCGAAACTACCACCATGGGATGATCTGCCAAGGATAACCGTAGATCCCATTCCCAAAAATATGCACCCGGAAAAGAATCGAAATAGGCGCTCAAAAAGAACAAGTGTAATGCAGAGGACAGGGGATAAAAGCACGTACTACACAGATGCCAGTCATAATGCCGAAATCAGCAAAGCAGCGGTCGTGGGCCATGACTCGACGCTTGTGAAAAATTACTTGGGAGTCCCAACGCCTCACGACGCGGAATTGCTGGCAGTAATGCTCGCCATAACGGAAATGACACACACATCTGACACGATCACAATCCGAACAGACAGTCAAAGCGCTTGCAGAGACATTTAAAATGATGATCTTCCTTACCACATACGCACAAAGCTCCACATGTACATGCATGCTCACCCCCTTCTACGCATACGCATACAATGGGTTCCAGGCCATCAAGGATTGCGAGGAAATGTAAGAGCACACCAGCTCACCCGCGCAGAAAATCCGGGACCTCCTATCCTTTGGCCTGTTGAAGATACGTACAACCCCAGAGAAGAGCAGAAGATGCAGCGGAAAGAAAGGATACGTATTTTGAAGTCTCGCAGGGAAGCATCAACAATTCTCAACACACCATCCTACACGCATTCGAGAGAGGACGCCTCAATCATACGAAAAGCACAAACACACACATTACTCACACCACACTATACGCATTATATTAACAGGGACCCAGGCTCCCCCACTTGTAAACAGTGCGGGGCCTATCCATCAAATAAACACATCTTGTGGGAGTGCCCTGAAAACTCCATCTTGAAAAAGACAATACTTTCCAAATTACCACACAAACAGCGTCCTGGCAGCTGGGAGGAGTTGACCACTCCCCCACGAAGGTTTGAAAAACTATGGTGGCCGCTTCTGGTGCAGCACGTCAAGAACGTTCTGGGCCAGGAGTCATGAGCCTACCAGGAGGCCCGGACTTGGGCTTTAGTTCCTTCGGGGCTAATAAATGTTATTTTTTTCTCTCTCTCTCTTTGTAAAACAGCACGAGCACCTCACAACACATTGAGCTTAGTCGTCTTGTCTGCTGTCGTAGAGCTTCTTCGTGTAGAATGCGAGATTAACAGTGACATCTCGGCTACATAGCATGCACGCGAGCGGCATGACAGATGAGTCCCATTCGAGTCTTGGCCACACGCTCATCTACATTGCCCCTGACCATTCCAATGAACATTACTCCCAGCGTAACGTTTGGTCAGAAAACTTCCACGCAGGCTTCTGCTTGATTCTGTCCTCGTTGTTTTTTTTTTTTTTTGACACACGGCCATGAAACATCCCGCACCATAGACTCTTTCATACATGCTGCTCAGATTTTTCTGATTGCGTGCCCGCTTCTCAAGCAGCCTAACATACTGTTGAGTATGACCAGCTCTTTCGGTTGCCTACGACCCCAGGCTAATTGTGCCAGAAAAATACGTCGTGCAGATTCATCCTGTGAAAGTGTACTTGCTACTTGGTATGATGAGTGGTTCCACCTCACATATTTGAACCATCGTCACAACTACTAAGGGTTTTTTTTCCAGTAGTGCACCGCAGTTCTGTTTATTTTCCATCCTTCATACTCTCGGCAACGTGAGTACACATGTAGACCGTCTCTTAAGCTATAGACCGTCTCTCGGTAGAAATCCAGCATCTTGCCATCTCCATAATTTCCTTGAGTGTTTTGTCATTTTATGTAGAAGAGTGAAACGAGACAGCTGCGCCGAAGAACAAGCTGCATCGCCATCGCTACATCGCAGCGTTAGTTCCTGCTGCTGGCCTTTTCTCCCTTATTTTCCTGCTACCATGCAGAAAGAACGCCACCCCCCACCCCCTCCTCCATCTTTATTTTAGGACGGCGCTCGAAGATCAGGCACTAAACGGAGGCATCTGAGCAGAAAAAAAACTGAGGAAACGGCTTTGAACTAAACGCTCTGCATTGTAGCAAGGAGAGAGATACACGAAGGCACACTGGAAGTTGCACTACGAAAACACAATTTTTCCATAATCAAAATGACTGCTCTATTTATTGTATGGGTCGTTTCCAACGCCTATATGCTGTAGCTTGTACGAGTGTACTGCTGTGTCCGTGATTTTGGCACACAACATACTCGTAGAAAGGGCGCACGCTTAGAGTATGTTCTCTTTTATCTCCATTCAGTCTTCGTGTTGCTATGCTTTTTTGTTCCCTTTCCTCGATGGTCGATATTCTCATTTTATATTTTAATACGTGTCCTTATTTCGTAAATTCGCGATATGAGCCGCTATAAGGCCTAAGCTTTAAAACAATAAATCCCGATAGTTGGTCGAAGCATCACTGTATAATGGTATGGTCACCAAACAAAGATAACCTGGTTTCATAGCCAATATTGACAAGAGTATTTCTTCACATTATAGATGGTTAGGTAGCCGTAGACATACCGCTTTGGCTTATTAAGCTTCGTATAAATAGCGAAATGTCTATTATATGAAATGAAATAGCTTTCAGCCAGCTAGTTTGTCGAAAAAGATATTGCATTGTTCTAAGTAAACACAGGCATTGTTTGAAGCAAAAGTTAGCAGCAGTGGCGTTCATACAGAAGATTAAAACTTCAACAAATATGCTACTCAATTACCTGTCACCAAGCGTTTAAGCTTCATTAGCTTCAGGATATTTGAATTTCGCTACTTAACTACCTGCACGCGTCGTACAAGATACATACATACACACACACACACACACACACACATATATATATATATATATATATATATATATATATATATATATATATATATATATATATATATATATACAATACCGAGAGGGAAGCTGTCTCTGAAGCGGGCAAGCTCTCTAAGTTGCCTGCAGCTAGAGGGTATTAAATTTCGACGAATTAAATAGAATCGTGAAATATGAATCCAGCGAATTCTTACCTAAAATATAATAGAATTTCAATAGACGGGACGCTCTCTTGGTAGGCTTCCAATAGATATAAAAATTAAGGCAATGAAATTGTCGTTCTGAACGAATTTCATTTGACTACTGATAAAATTTTTTTGTAATGTGCAATTGCATTTGTTTCTATAGGATGATATGCTTCTGCAAGCCAAAGCTTACTTCTGAAGTCCGCAGTAGAAGTGACGTATCTACTTCTTCAGATAAATGCGATAAAGAGGTGAGTAATTGCTTTCATCAATCTAGTAAACTTCTTACCTGGACTCACCCGCCGCGGTGGCTTACCGGCTACGCAGTTGCGCTGTAAGCACCAGCTCAAGGGATCAAATCGTGGCCGCGCCGGCCGCATTTCGATGGGGCGAAATGCAAGAACGCCCGTGTTCCGTGTATTGGGCGCAGGTTAAAGAAGCCCAGGTGGTAAAATTTATTCCGGAGTCCCCCACTACGGCGTGTCTCATAATCAAATGGTGGTTTTTGTACCTAATACCCCAGAATTAAATTCAATTCAACCTGGACGTGCTATTCTGTACATTGTCTATGCTATCAAAGTCGCCATCTTGTCATCTTTGATTGGCTCAAAAGCTCAGCGTGTCGGAATTTGGCAGAATTAACAGAACCTTAACTGTAGTAGCTGTGGTAGCTTTGTGGCCGCTCTGGAAGTTCGTTACGTTACTATATTCTGCAAGGCGTTCAATGAATGATGTAACTGAAATGCAATAGATTACATCGAAAAGCACATGTTTTAAGGCTGTTGATAGTGATAAGGAGGCTTGTGACGGTCAGGAGTAATAACAGCTGTAGGTTGGACAGAATGATTCTTTTTATCAAGCTAGAAGGAATCGCCATTGCTCTGTCTTGCCATAAAGAACAGCTGAGAAAAAATAAACAAGGGCGTTGCATTTATTATTTCGCTAAGTATAAAAATCGGGGTTTCGGGTTGCAGTCATGGTTATTGCATTCTTCCTAGTCTTCTTAGATAGAAAGCATAGGCCACCTACGCGCAGCTACGGATTTTGGAGAAGTATATAAGTAAAATATGAAACACTACCGTTCGAAATACTGGCGCTAAGTGCAGAAGCGGTTTCAAAGGTGCTCATTGTAGTTCGCATGGAAGTTCTCACGATACTCTTAAACCAGCAACAAAGAGGCCGAAGAAAAGCAGGAAAAGAAGTGTCGCATGCCCCAAAACTGTGGGAATTGTTGTTAGGCGAACCTTTTTTTATAGGTGCTCAATATTTAAGCAGAGATTATGCAACCGTATTGACAAAGAAAAAAATGCAAATCAATCTTTAAAAGCCATACCCAGATTTCGTCATCTGTTCTGGGTCGGTCTTGTCTCCGCGGAGCAGCGCATGGTTGCGCTGGAGGGCCTCATTGTCAACTCTTACGAGCCGTGGGTTGCTCCCAGAAACAACCAAGCTCCAAAAATGGCGCCTGCACCATTTTTATGGTACGCCCAGGAGGTACAACCAGACTGTGGTACGCCCAGAAGGCTGGGGTCTGTGTTATATTGGAGGATATTTTTACTGATGGATCCCCTGTGCCACCTTTCTTCTCCCTTGCCCTCACGTTAAGCCACCAGTCATAATTTCTGAAGAAGTTAAGGAATAAACTATTGAATTCAGTCATTCACTAATTCTCTCATATGTGCAAGAATTACATGGTTTCGTAAAGGTGTGGCGTAATGTGTAAATGGTACATAAATGTTCTAGACATCAATTAAATACAACACACGTGCCTCTTGGTATTCTGCACTGCATGTCACTACAATCACTCACAAGAGACAGTTGCGTTACGTTACGCTTTATGAGAAATGCCAGTGTTCGTAATTTTCGAAACGAATTCATCTAGCGGGATTTCACCCGATTGTGTGGGCATCGTGTTCCGACTGGAGGCAATGCACCAAACAAACTCGTGCCGTATATATTCTCGAGCATGATATTGTTCTTCGTGTCGTTGTCTTGGCATTATGGCGAGAAGCGGTGTATGCCTCGTCAAATACGTGCTTAATGAGAAAACCTCTGCACCTTTCTGGTGAACACACGGTAAATCACTTGACCAGTTCTAGATGTGGGCAGTGATAATTACTTAGGCTTATAGCCGACAGGACGCAGACTGAGGACTTGCTCCGTGAATTATGAAGTCGGCAACCACCAGTTTCCCGGTTTTCATAGGTTTCCGGTAAAGTTTCCGGATAAGACCAATGGCCTCGTCATAGCTTGCCTGTTGTTGAGTTGAAACGAGGAATCACTCTCCAGGTAAGCGTGTTGAAAGGAGCGCATGGTGAAGAAACCTTTTATTTGCTTTAGCATTGCCGACGGTCGTATGTAGAGGAACTTTATGGAGATGTCCACGCCCACACACTTCACTTGCCCAACGCATGCGTCAATGGACCGTTTTGGAGGTTGTATTCGATAGTGTTGTCGGATGGTAGCGGCAATCTCACCGGGCGGACTGCGAGATGTACGGCAGTCTTGTTTACCTACTCTACTTAGTACCCGTGCGTAGGAAATGGATAGTGTGGTAGTGGCTACTATATAGTGGGTATAATGGGCATGTGCTTATTCAGCAAGCCAGCGCCCTCAAAGTGGGGAGAGAGAGAGGAGGAGGAGGAGGAGGAGGAGGAACAAACTTTTATTTAAACCAGCAGTTTAGCTGGCTGGGCCTAGGGAGAGAGAGAGAATAAACATCTTTAATGTGTAAATGCAGCTTTGGAGAGGCGTCCTCATTCCAGAATGCCTTGAGCTCGGGCCGCGTCCTGGGCCCTCGCAATCAGCCGTTGCTGATCTTCGAGGTCGGAGCTGGCCAAGGCTCTCTCCCAAAGCTCGTTGGTGTGGTAAGGGTTCGGAGGATTGAGTGGTGCCTCTCTGCGGCCCCCTACTATGTGCCTGAGGGACTCGGGCTCTGCGCAGAAGCGGCATTGCGGAGAGAATTGTGTAGGGGCTATGAGGTGGTTTCTGGTTGGGTGGGGGAATGTGTTAACCTGTAGGAGCTCGGAGGAATCGCTCCTGCTCTCTAAGTAGTGACTTGTGTGGGGGTGCATATATTCTGCGGGTTAGCTTGTAGTGTTGTGTGATGTCTTGGGATGAGACTAGAGGGAGCATGCGCTCGGGTTCAGATTCCTCGGCGTTGGCTCGGTGGGTCAAATCTCGAGCCACGTGGTTGGCGACCTCGTTGCCAGGAATGCCGTGATGAGCTGGCGCCCAGATGATTATGACTGATCTGGTTGGCGGCTTTTGATTTATTATCTTGAGGGTAGTGGCATGAATTCTGTCGCTAGCGAAGTTGCGGCACACCTGTTGGGAGTCAGTAACTATGACTTCAACCTGTGTTTGGGAGAGTGCGAGGGCTATGGCCGCTTCCTCGGCTTGGAGGGGATTGTATCGGGTTAGCGAAATGCTGCTCCGATGTTCTTTGTTGACGATTACGGTGGCTGTTGTGGCTGCGCGTCTGCGGTAAGACCCCGCATCCGTGTAGGCTGTAGAGGTCGAAGTCCCGTATCGCTTGTGTATGGCCCGAGCCCGGGCCTCCCTTCGCTGTGCGTGGTGCACTGGGGAGAAGGGGCAAAGAAAGATTCGGAATCTGACACATAGCCACCACATACAAGGTCTGCGCCTTGTTTGCGTGAGAAATTGTGACAGTGCCGTACTGGCCTTGCTTTTCGCCTTATCACGCTATAGCTGAGACAGGACTTATAGCAATAGTGGCAAATGGTCGCTGTTGATAAATTGTGTCTGCGTATAGTGGCATAAATGGGTATAAATGTCCCTAACTATAACGCCTAAAGTTGACAGCGTCTATATATTAGCTTATACATCAGATAGATTAGTTTATTCGTGACAAAATATAGTTCGTCGGAGGTTGCTTGCTTCCGGCTATTGCAATAACTGCTTAAAAACAGTGAAGTTTAATATATCCAGCTCTTCCGACAAAGAAATAAAAATATGTGTTTTGGAATTTCCGACCGATTAAAATATCTTTTATAAATGTGAAGCTGGAAAACCGGACGCACTACTACAGCCGAGTGAACCAGTAGAGTTATTTCACTTTTCCAGTAAGCAAGTAGAATAGTTCAAGGACTTTGAGACTGGCTTAGTGACTGAGTAACCATGCCAGTGTGAGAAACTTCATATTTGTGTTGATAATGCATTTGTGCATTCACAGTTTTTTATCTACTGCAAGTGTTACTTCCTTGTTTTGGTTTCAGTGCACCAAAAACGGGACGGAATGCCCAGGAGGCTGCCTATGCGGATTTTTGGGGGACAGCACAAAAGGATTTTGCTACGATATAAGTGACTTGCCCGATTACCCAGATAACCAAACGGCTAGCGAAGCTGATATACAAGCGGCAAAGCCAAAAAGATATTAAAATAAAAATATTTTATGGCGTTTCTCATATCGATTTCGCCTGCTGCTTCCAGCAGCCCACTTCGGCCTGCTTGTGGACTTAAATTTCCAGCATTTTAAGCGCAGAACCTAATTCTAAACTAGCCTTAGGGAAGTAAGTGTGCTTTTGAATATTTGACGAATATAGAATATTCAGCTGCAGATAAAGGAAACGATGCATGATTGAGGACAGGTCAATAGTCCCACTAGTGGCAAGTCGAACGCTCGTCCTGTCTACTTCGCCTGTTTACACGTATTTTTCGCATATTTCCTTTTTATTTATAATTGTGTACAACTTTTCGAGACAAGAAACTCTTCTAAGCCTGACTAGCAATGACATATTTGCACGTGCTGAGGCGTATCCCTTGGAGATATTCTCTACTCATTGTGGCCACAATAATTTACACATCTCGTATATGAAATAAAAGCTATATGTTCCATACTCCGAACATTAAGGATACATTGAAAGCGTAAAGTGAAAGCTAAAGAGCTTTTGGCCCCTGATTGAATCAATGGGCCATGCATTCGGGCGAACCCCTTTTATTGTCATGTGAGAAAATTTTTTTGCCGCAAAAGGGTGAAACGGTAAAGCGCCCACCTCGTATGCGGGAGTTCACAGGTTTGAATCTTGGTGCCGGCGGAAACCCAGCGGTTTTTCATATGATTAGAGATGTACTAATATTAGGCACTCGGTTGTTTATATGACTTCTGATCTCGAAAGGGGGCTCTATTAAAATTCGCAAACATCCCACCACATCATTGGTGAAATGGTCTGGCATCTGCCGCTGCGGTGGGAGGAAAACGATTGCTCCTGTTCTTATCCACCCGTAAAAAAGGTGCAAGAGTGCTCCGGACCTGGTGCTCGGCGACTACGGGAGTTGCTGCCTACTCTGCTGTTGCATCCCCGCATTGGCGCAGCAAATAAAATAATAGTAGATGCCTCCATTGTGGCCATCGGTGCGGTGTTGCAACAATATATTCGCTCTGAATGGCGTCCCTTGGCTTATTCTCTTTGAAGCTGCAATCCACCGAGACACGATACAGGTCCTTCGGTCGCGAGCTGTTTGCCATCTACGCCACCTTTCAACACTTACGTCACTCGCCGTAAGGATGCGGGATCCACGTGATGACTGACCATAGGCCTCTGACTTCATTGTTCAGTGCGAACTCCTCGAAGAACGTCGCGCGGGGTTTAAGATACCTTGCATGCAACTCCGAGATCACCACGGACATCCAGCAAGTCAAGGGAGCCGACAGCGCAGCAGCCGATACCCTCTCCCGTGTTGCGACGTTCTGTTCCACTTCTACTGCTGTCGACTGGCACGCGCTAGCGGAGACGCATCGCCACGACTCTGAACTACAAGCGTTGCGGCAACGCCCCCTCCTCCCTTCGCATCGAGATTGTTCCCCACCCATTCGCGCCGTGCTCTCTGTGGTGCGACAGGTCTAGGCCTCCTCCGCGCTCTTTCATTCGTGCAACGTTCCAGCGGGCCATTTTTCACTTACTGCGCGACATTGCTCATCATGGCATATGATCACTCAACACCTTGTCACGCAACGATGTGTGTGACCTCGCGTCAATGCAGATGTCCACGCGTGACACCGCCCCTGCATTGTGTGTCAAACAACCGAGCTGACACATCACACTATTGCGCCACACCAACGGCATGGTCGAGCGTCTCCATCGGCAGCTGAAGACGGCCACACAGCGTGTGGTGATCGTGAGCACTGGACCGAGCCCTTGCCGTTGATAATGCTTGGCCTTCGGCGTGTCCTCCACCACGACCTTCGGTGCTCTACGGCAGAACTGGTTTATGGCGCCCCTCTATGTCTTCTCGCCAACCTTTCTCATTGCAGAAAAGACTGCTTCTCAATCAACCTTATCGTCAGAGCTTCCGCGACTGCTTCCGCGATCTCCAGCTGGTCCAGCCTATGTCAGCCAAGCAACACATATTCGAACTCCCCGACCTCGCGACCGCCACACATGTTTTTCTTAGGCGAAACGGTATCAGGGCGCCTATTACGCCGGCATACAAAGGACCTTTATCAGTTCTGTGCCACTCTACCAAAACTGTTGTCAGTGCGCAGCACGTACGTGAGGACCGTCTCTATAGACCGCTTCAAGCCGGTGGACGTGAAGACGCCTTATTCTTTCTGGGGTTTTACGTGCCAAAACCAGTTCTGATTATGAGGCACGCCGTAGCGGAGAGCTCCAGATTAATTTTGACCGCCTGGGGTTCTTTAACGTGCACTACAACGCAAGCACACGGGCGTTTTTGCATTTCGCCTCCACCGAAATGCGGCCGCCGCGGCCGTGATTCGATCCCGCGATCTCGTGCTCAGCAGCGCAACGCCTTAGCTGACTGAGCCACCCCGGCGGGTGACGTGAAGACACCAATCACCCATCTGCATCTCCAGAGCACGGATTGCTCACAGCCTTAACTGCCCTGTAACCTAAAGAACTTCCGCATCACGTCTATTTCACGCTTGCGGTCTAATCGGGGTGCAATGTAGAGCCCGCATCTGCTACTATGCAGGGGCACTCACAGCAAGAGCAGTGACGGAAATAAAAAGGGCAGTGGTGCGTAGGCTCCAGTTATCAGCTCCGCAGCTTACGTGTCAATCGTTTTGCCTTTCGTGCTCCCAACCTATTTCACACCAACTTTGGTTACTGCGTATGTGATTCGATAGATGCCGCTCTTCAATGAACATATTTAGCAGCTTCAGTCAGCTGGTATTGGCCACTGAGTAGATGCCGTTCTTCAATAAACCTGTTTCACGCTTACATGCATCACTGGGTATATGCCGGTGGGTATGTGTGCAACTTTTTAATGAAATGTTGAAACGTTTGAACTTTTCTTTCTTTGCCGTCAGCTCTGGTCACTGGGTTTGTGCCGCTCTTCAATGAGCCTCTACGATGCCAACTTCGATCATTATGTAAGTGCCCCTGGATATGTTTCGCTCTTCAGTGACAAAAAATGCTTTAAAATTTCGGCAGAGCTGGGCAGAAGAAAACCGGCGTCATATAAATGCAGACAATATTGACTGAATATATAGTGACACACACGCCTCAAGCTCACTTCATGGTGGCGTCGTGAGGTGGCGCAACTTGTCTAAGGGGAAGCCCCAAGAGAGGAGTTCCGCTGGATACACGCCTCATACACAACGCATTTCGGCATTGGCAAAATGTTGTGTCGCTACATGGCTTCAATGCTAATCCCATTAACATCGACATTCATCGAGAGATGGATCATGGTCCAATTCTGTTGTATTCCAATTGGGGCTTTTTTAGGCGTCCCTATGGCGTGAAGGACCCAGAATAAAGTCCTCCGAGAATGGTCTGTCGGTTGTGCTTGCAAGGACGGAGGCTACATTGCCTATGCGTGGAAGACACCGAATATGTTCGTTAATGTCTTTAGTACGCGATAGTGGTCGCAATTTGACTTGGCCTCACGACTGCCAAGGTGCGCATAGTTCCTTGGGAATGCCATACAACGTTGCAATCTATGCACGAGTCTTGAGTCACGGGGTTTGAGCTCCGGTGCCAAGCGAAACTTCATCTTAGTGTGCAGACGCTGGTGTGGTGGTATTGTTGTACCCACTGACTTGATATAATGCTCCGTATCACACAAGGATGCAGAGATGCCTGTTTCAGGTCTTCAAAAAAGCAATGCACATTGTGGTGTGATCGTGCAAGGCAGCTCTTGCCTCGGTGTGCGACAGTTGATTCCCTTCCAGTTTACAGCGCTCAAGTAGCCACTTGAATTTCGATTCATGGTGCCTGTGTTCTTCAATATCCATTGGTTCTGCGATGTCGAATGCTAAAATGTATTAAGTGTCTCTTCTTAAGGTATCTAATGCATTCAAAAGCCGACATAGAGTTCGAAACCGCAGTCCCCGCATGACGCGAGTGGGGATGAAACATGACTTTACCTTTAAGCGAGAAATGCGATGACGAACTTCATTCAGAACAATTCGTTCGGTTCCCTGTGAAAGCTCTGTAGTCACTGAGCACGAAGTTAACCGTGAGCTTTCGCGTCAGTGTGCGGAGAACGCGTGGGCGAGATCTTTTTGTTAGGAACGTGTATTTCCCGGCAGGAACTCTCATGTGTGTACAACTTACCTCACCACGAAAGGCTGATTGTGCTGCTGTGATTACTGAAGTTGCAATGCTTCGTGCACAGCCACCTGCCCTAACCAACCAAGCAGGTACATAGACACAGTAACTGCGTCCTTGCGTTTTACCGAAGCAGCTTTAAAGAAGACAAGGATACAATGCACTGAAATATATTGAGCCAATGAATACAAGGCAAGCTTGTCCGACTGTTCACCCACATGCTAGAGCAGCATATTATCAAACCATGATGTTGTAAATGCACTATGCCTCGTGTGAAGCGAATTAAGGTTGCAGTGACCGCGGCTGGAGCAGCAGTCAACGTTGGCACCTGCTAGCTAAAACACCTGCGCGTGTTCCCGCACAATTCATTCGGCAGAAAAGTGGCGCGGATACCCTTGCCAAACTTATCACCAAATATGCAGAATGGCACTCACAGTTTTAAAAATAAAGCTTTGGGGCTTTGCTTGCCGCAACCACGATCTGATTATGAAGAACGCCGATTGCAATTGCAAATTAGTGGACACCTAAACGAAGCAAGGATAGTAGTTTTATCGGCCGTATACGCTTCTAAACATAGGCATACTAACGAAATTAAGAAGCAGGGTGTCACGCGCACAAGTTAACATGAACGCATCTGACCCGATGACCGCGGAAACTCCCTGTCAAAATGCTGGAGTGAGTAAGCGCGGCTGCAGCAGCGAGCGAATTGACCTTCGTGCTACCGCTCGCATCAGCGTGAAGTAAGCCGTGAAAACGCAGCGCATGACGAACTCTGTCCTCGCCGCAGATGGCTTTCAAGATACAGAGATCCGGGCAGGCGCACCTGGCGTAGAACGCCCCCCCCCCCTCCCTTCCTTCTCCCGGAGCCTTGCGGCCCCTACAGGCGCGCGAAGCAGCTCGGGCTGCCCGAAGAAGAACATCCCTCCCTCCCTACCTAGCGATCCTGGGGAGCGTTGCGCGACTGGAAGACGTTACGCTTCCTTCCCGCTTCCCTCCCTTGCGCGCGCGACATTGAGCCGTGATCGCCGGCTCAGCCTCGCACATGCAGCATACGGTGCACGGACTTGGACTTTATACGGAACCTCACGGCGACGGCGATGGCAACTGCGACGGCAGAAATACGCCTGGAGTGCCCATATAATTGCTATTACAAAAAAATGTTGCAGTTTCACCCGAAAGGCGAAGCATCAATTGCGATAGCAACTTAGTAGAGAGCTATACGGAGTAAAGATAGTAGTTTTATCAGCTGTATAAAGTTGGACATGCAGCAGCACCAGCAACGCGCAGAACTGTTGTCGACGCCGTCACCGTTTTGCCCGCGTTCGCACCGAACGCGCGCGGCGTTATTTACTGTTGCGAGGGCCTCTGGGGGCGGCTCGGAGGTTTTCGACGAGATCAGAACAGGAAACTCGTCGAGCAGCGTCGGAAGTCTTTACCGCCTTCCCACCTCGCAACTTTTTTATGTAAATACGCATTAGTGCCGCAGCTAAACGTCGCCTCCCCTTCCTCCCTCCCTCCGGTCCTCCCACGGCCTTTCGCGCGACGGAAGAAGTCGCGTTTACTCGCTCTCTCTCTCTCTCTCTCTCTCTCTATATATATATATATATATATATATATATATATATATATGGTGATTGTAAAGGAGGAAAGAGACGCTTAATTCTGCAACACTTCAGGGAGCACGGCGCAGAACGCGCGTTTGTTCTCCACCGTGCGTTCGCTCCCCGTGAAAGCGCGCGTCCCTCGCGTCCTTTCACTCGCACATACAGCGTCCGGCGCGCAGCGACGATTTCATCGCCATTGACGTCATACGAAACCTCACGGCGACGGCGTTCTGGCCAGCTGCCTGGCCAGAACGCCGCCGCCATCTGCCCGTGCCGCCAAGCCGCACGCCTTCCCTCGCCAAGTCAGAGCTGACGCATTCTGATCGCCTGTTCAACGGTGAAACACACTGATCTTTGGTGATACCAACGACGCTTTTTGCATCGTCTCATCTCCGCTTCTCCGCGTCGAAACTATTGTGCACACTCACACGCGGGATCTGCCCGAACTTCCCCGCTATCGATACCATTCTGATTGTGAATGTGTTTCTTAATTGTCATGATATTTCGTTGAGTGTTTGTTTTATGGGTTGCATTTCGTTCTAGTTTTTATAAACGTTTGTGTGCGTTTTACAACAAACGGTTTTGTCCCTAATTGGGTTCCCGGAGGCTCTGCCTCAGAGAACCGTCAGAACCATTTAAATAAAAGAACCTGTCAACACAATAGTATAAGCAGTATGTGTTTACCCGTGTTTTGAGATAGTACAAAACGATATTGCTACTCTGCAGCATCATATTCTCACTTTTCTGTTTTATCGCGATAGCAATTATATGGACACTCCAAAGCAGATTTCTGCCGTCGGCGTCGCCGTCGCCGTTGCCGTCGCCGTCACCGTGAGGTTCCGTATGACGTCAAAGGTGATGATATTGTCGCCACGCGCCGAACGCTGTATGTGCGAGTGAAAGGGCGCGAGGGACGCGCTCTTTCACGGGGAGTGAACGCACGGCACAAAATGCCTATTTATATAAAAACGTTGTGAGGCGAGAAGGTGGTAAAGACTTCCGACGCTGCTTGACGAGTTTCCCGTTTTGATCTCGTCGAAAACCTCCGAGCCGCCCCCAGAGGCTCCGGCAACAGTCACCAACGCCGAGCACGTTTTGTGCGAACGCGGGCAAAACGCCGACTGCGTCAACAGTTCTGTGTGTTGCCGGCGCTGCTGCATGTCCAAGTTTGTACAGCTGATAAAACTACTATCCTTACTCCGTATAGCTCTCTACAAGTTTGCTATCGCAATTGATGCTTCGCCTTTCGGGTGAAACTGTGACAACTTTTTTTTGATGCAACAACAAAAAAAGTTGAAGTCGCGGAGTGGCAAGGTCTTCGACTAGAATTATCCTGTCGGGAGCTCAAATTCTCATGGAGCCCTGCGGGATTGTTTTCTTTATAAGTTTATCGCCAGTGACTTCCGGACTTCTGCGTTTAACAGTGGCGTCGCCGGACGAGTAGGTGCGTGAGCAACGAAGAGCCATCGGCGTATGAGAATCGCAGGGGCACGAAGCAAAATCCACCTTTTTAACGGCCCGACGGCGCATGCACCCTGGCCTGGCGGATTAGTCACGAAACGTTTTGGAAGGGTCGCGCGCGCGGCCGTGCGGCCCCATCTCGGGGAAACGTCCCCCGCAAAAAAAAAAAAAAAAAAAAAAATCGCTCGGACGCGCGCTACTGCCAACTCGTGCCATGGACCGTGTTGAAACTCCACTGGTAGCTCGACGTCAGTGACAAGCGTGCGTAGCGAAAGACTGGCTTTGGTACTGCGACGGGCTTTCTGGTCGACGGGACCGATAGAATCACCGTGCCTATACCATCGTTCGACTGAAACCCGAGCGATAGGCCGTCGAACCCATAACGCGATAGCCGCAACACCTTCGTCGGTATATATAAATAATCGCGCTCAAAGTGAGTCAAAACATGCCTACGAAGTTGAAAGGTTCAAATGCGAAAGGCTTCGACCTTCTCAAGCCGTGCACATGAAGTTTGAGCCAATGTTGATCCTGTTCAGCGAAGGTTAGGCCTGGCGCCGTCGAACCTGTACTGAAAAGTAAGCAAGTTAGGACGAAGTAAACTGCTTTTATAGTTCAGTTCTGGCCTTAGCGATTTGAAATAAACTACTCTTCGCTTCGCACAGCGCGTACACAATAAGCTGCAAGCGGCGACACAGTGCTATGCCCAACGGCTGTGCCAACATCTGTACGTCTCCGTTCCCGTAGGCTGCCGTTTGTATTCGCAACGTAGATGGGTCGGTTTGTCCGTGTTGGTGTGCTCACGCATTCCTTAATTCTTGAGATGTACTGTTTTTCTCTGCGTCAAACGCGAAACAAGAGACGGTACGTTCGGTACAGCAGCATAAACAGCCGCCTCGCTCAGTTATATACCAACGGTGTCAGCGATGGCATCCGCGTTTTTGCGAGAGAACAACACGGCCTTTAAATGAGCGCTTATGTGAGCACATTTTTCTCGAATAATGCTTCATGACACGCGCAAACTAAGTATGCTGAAGTTAAAGAAAAGCCCGATATTTGTAACTGGATCACAGTCGTCGTTGAGTAGCTCAGGCGCTCATACTGACTCGTCTCACGGTGGAATAACGCGGCTCCTATGAGCAGGTATGTGTGTTTTAATCGACGTTTTGACATTTTTTATTCAAATCAGCGATGCACCTTTTTCCCAATTTTTGACGCTAACAACGATCTGTGGCATTTTTGACATTTTTTATTCAAATCAGCGATGCACCTTTTTCCCAATTTTTGACGCTAACAACGATCTGTGGCTGTAGATGTCGATGTAAACGAACGCACCGCTTTGCTAAATCCGACGCGGAAGGCTGCGCGCTCGAATACTTCTTATTTATGCAAAATGTCTAAAGAATGTGCAAAAGGAATTAAAAGTAAAGCGAGGTGCAAGTGCAGGAGTCAGCGACAACAAACTCCAAAGCAGCCGCGCCGGCAGAGGGAACTCAGCGTACCCTTATAGGCCACACTATAAACAAAATGGCTCTATCACGCCTGCTCACCCTATATATAGTTCGTGAGAGCTACATGGCTTCCAGGAACGACATGCTTCCCCGCAGAAGCCACTAATAGTTATTCGCGATCCATGCAATGCACAACCGATGCGCACTCAACAAGGACGTAGGTTCACTAATCAACCGGCGAAAGCCCCGGCACCCTTCCAAAACGTTTCAGGCGACGTGCGGCAGAGGGCAGCACAGGAAAATGAAAAAGGCGGATTGTACGTGAACGTGCAAGAGCCTATCAGGTGCGTGGCGAATATCACGTCACGTCCCCTCTATGCCTTTATGGGGCATGTGAACAAATGTGAGATTTCCAATGTCACATGAACAGTAGAACTTTTTAAACTATTCCCTCCTCACAACCGGTGTGACCATTGATAAGCTCAGAATATGGATTTTCACAAGGTGTCGACCACTGCCTCTATGCAAGGATGTTTGGCAGCAAGGCGAAGCGAGTAAATATTGGACGGTACTGGGCATACATAAATAGGGAGAATCACAGGAAGTATGGTGGCACGGGAACTACTGGAACGCGTGAGCATGTGCAGTCAGCATGCCGAGACGAGTCTTTTATATGACAATCAGAGCTTTATTTCCGCCGGAAAATTGTGGCGTAGGAAATGACAGATCTTCCATCTTGCTTGAAGTTTGTGCTGTAGTATCAGCGGAATCCAAACGTTAGCCATCGTAATCACTGAAATCATAGCAGGTACCAGTTGCTTCCCCGGAAAGGTAAATACATATGCAATTTTCTTGATCACACGTGTAATTGTTGTATACGCCACACTGGAAAAAGATTGACAGTACATGATTTTAGAAAAAGACACCAGAGTAACCAAGTCTCCGTGTAAGTATTCAGTCCTCGTTCCTCAGCACACTAAAGGCAAACACACAGTCCTAATACAGTTGTAGATTAGGCTTTTTGAACTCTCTTGGCATTCGTTTATAGTCATGGGACTCTTTAGCGACAGCGAAATTTGCGAATGAAGACAGCATGTTTTTTCATGAATAATAATTGCTTGAGAATGCAGGAGGACTCACGTTATGCACAAGCCTACATAGCACAGGAAGCCTGCGCTGCTTTAGAGATATTGGTTCGCAATTTCTACTTTCTAGTCTTCGTTGGTTAGATAAGGCGCGGCAGAGAGCTAGTGTCGGCAGTCATAAGATAAATCCGAAAGAGTATAGTGAATACGCAGGATGCATCTGCTGCCCTTAAAAAAGCATATGTTTTAGAAATTAGTAAAACAAAGTTTCATTCAACTTTAAAAGTACATCTAATTTAATTTGCTGTTGTTATTAGTAAATTTGTGCTGAGAAATACTATATTTGTCAGTGCGATTTAGATCTGCACTTTGTAAATGGTGTCACCGCTTGGATTTCAGGTTCGGATATATTCTTGTTCATTACCGCTTTACTTTAACAACTGTGAAGAATTTACGATATCGCACCCCTTTTTTCCATCTTGGCTATACTTTAACTTGGCGGTTATTGTGAATTTCAAGCGAACAAGGTCTATTTTACGCCGCTATTGACATTTGCCATTCTCGCAACACTTGAAACAATGAGCATCAGAGAAAGATGTTGTCATATACATTTCTGTAATATTAGTCTACGACTAACTAAATGAACAAAAATGGCAGTAAGAACGCTACGCATATTGATAAACAGTGGGTCACAGGACATCGAATAATTTTGATTTGTTAGAATGTTTTAGTTTTGCGCGGTACATGATACGTCGACAAGATGCGTACGTGATGCGTTAGGCCCTGAAAACGCGCGTGCCACCTTTAAGCAAAAGCGAGTTAATTAGGCCATGAGATCAACTATTTACAATAGCGCTATATGTACCGTACCTGGGCGGTGAAGTAAATTAATGGTGCCGTGACGAATCACGATTTCAGAGTGTTCAGCGTCAGTGATGCACAAACAAGGCTAAATTTTGCGGGGCAGGTATTCTAGCACGTTGAAATTAAAACTCTTTCGCCGCTTAGTGGCGGCTATATTTAAGCCTAACCCCGTCAAAATAAAAAGAAAATGGTATGATCGCAACTTGAGGTCAAGAAAGAAAGGTGGTTTGGCTCTAGATGTCTGGTTCCAACTGGTAGACAGCAGGTAGCAAGAGCAAACTTGGAACGAAGTCGGTGGCTGGAGCGCTGCATTATTTTTGCGCTGTCATGTTATTGCGGCAAGCGGAAGAAGCCCGTGGTGTAGGAGATGCATGCGTGCAGTGCGTCTCGCGGTAACGTAGTCACGTGAAGGACCGCATTAAATGATACGGTCATCATGCTTGTATACGCTGTTCTCCCCCCCACATTCGGCATCCGGGACGCAGCTATTAGAAACGGTCCGCCGCATGTGGGTTATTTATTGATTTGTTGGTACTGCAACGCCCACCGGAGTTTTAGCGGGATGGGATACAATACATGAAAGAAAATACAACATAATAGCAAACAAAATATCAGTAGATGCATAGGTAACATTCAAGAAAGAGCACTAGAAAAACATACAAGCTAAGCAAAACATTTATCAAATGTGCAAATGAAACAGAGGAACAATTAACGCAGATATCATGTAGACAGTCGCTATAAAATAACCAATTATGTGTCAGTCATCAAGAAGGGATGCAAAAGCTGACAAAGTGTCTGCTTGAACGATGCAGCTGCTGAGGTGACTGCAGCTCGAAGGACGCCGACGCAGCTTGTAAGGATGAAGAAATCTTATATTTACAAAAGCTTTACAAAGCTTGGTTACAAGGCAGGATGGTTGCGATGATATATCGGTTGCAAACAGTGTTACTGTTTGGCGTACTTTCCGAAGAGTGAGTGAGTGAGTGAGTGAATAAACTTTATTGTAAAATAAATTATTCTGCTGGCCTCATGCGAGGCTTATCTTTGGTCGGGGCCCCTATTTCAGGGCTCCGCTGCCTTCAGAAGATATCATTGTCATTGTGGTCCCGACGGCGTAATCTCCGAAGAGATCGGGGTTGCCGACGTCAAACAACATTCCACAGAGTCAACGCGGAACACTACAATGCTGACAGTGATGGTAAATTAGAGGTCAGCGTGAAAACAGGATGACGGCGGTTTCCCCAGAACTTCAGCGAATTACGCCAGGACCTGGAGAAGCTTCACTTTCTGGCAAACTCGGGCCATTGGCCTCTCCTCTGTCGTCAGTGAAACACTGGGTGTGGTATGCTTGCTTCCCCCTTTGCAGGATCAGCTGCGGGGTGGCGCGTGGGCTTTGGGTCAACCTTCTCCTCCTCGGAGGCGTTGTTCTGTGCTAATACGAATCACCGGACTGGTTGATTGGAACATTACCCGTTTTCCTAGCGATAGAGCTAAGAAAGAATGAGGGTTCCTAAGAGACATCCAACCTGCCCACTCAGACATCTAACCTGCCGCAAAGTAATTTCGTTACTTTTTGGGATACTTTTGAGGCACGCTGGCCGCACAGAGCGCTGTGACTCAGTTAGCGATAAGCAGCTCAGCAGTGGTGACAAAGTTAGTTTGGCGTGCAATTAATCTTAGAGGGACAAGTTTGTGACGTTTTTGTGGCCCCGCAACAACATATACCTTCGTTCGGTACTCACGCCTGTCGAAAACGCGATGGGCGACTGCCAAGAGTGATACCATGGGAGTGTGTTGCTGGTGCCAGCAGAACGCGCAAAAGATAACGCCGAGGAACATATCAGAAACTTGTAATTCAAAAATTCCGTCTCCTAAAGCACTGAAAACAGGCTTTTCAACCACGCATTTGTCTTGAGTGCGAGTAGAAGGCATTCTGCGAACGTCTAGCGTGGTCCGGCTGAGAGCCTCTGTTGCGCCCGTCTCTGTGTATGTAACGTACCATCGCGTCGCCCGAGGCCAAGTTTTGGAAACGCGAAGTCACCCGTGTATTTGTGCTGCTAATAGTGCATCCAGAGGAAGGACCGAATCCGGATTTTTAGCGGACGTGGACGGCTATGCCACGGACCGTCCGGCTGCAAGCGCATCCACAGGGCGGACGAGGCCCGTAGCGGACGACAGCGCTACAGAGCCGGATTACTCTCGACCGCAGCCTCTGCGCTGGCTAGCAGCAGACTAGTTTGAGAGTTTCTTCCTACTAAATGGAGTCGAGCAGAAAGCGACGTTTGGCTACAGTAAGTATATTCTAGGCACTGTAGTATGGCCGCGATGGCTGTTGTTCTGTCAGAGATTGAGGAGGACTTTGATTTGTTTCCACGAAAACGGCGTTCTTGGCGGAAAGACTGGATGGGAAGGAAAGAATTCGGGGTTCAAAACCTGCTTTGCGAAGAGCTCCTGAAGACTGATCTCGGCGAATACCGGAGGCTGCTTCGTGTAAGCAGAGAGCAGTTTCTGCAAGTGCTGTCGCGCGTGGGACCCGCATACGAAAGGAGGATACGCTTATGCGCCGTACTATATCGGCGGAAACACGGCTGCAGGTCACACTGCGGTACCTTGCTTCAGGTAAGTGTCACACATTTACAAGTTATTACGGAGAGCGCCGTGGTAAATGTATATCGGTTGAAAATTGTGCTTGATGCTGATCGAAGTCCGCTGCACAAGTGTCTTCAAGCGCACTCGTGTGGTAGCGTACAAGCTCAATCGCACCCGAAATATCCAATGCAGATCCAGAGGGTTCGTGTGGAAGGGGTATCACGAGTGCGCACAACTTTTGTATGGCCGTGGTGTCGGCACCGACTTTCTGCATAAACATGCATGAGATAATATTGATCTGTTTACACTTATCTGCACCACTGAGTGCGATTAGGTTTACGCTGATACTGTATTCATTTACTGCTCTGAAACAACCAGATATCAGATGTATTTGTACACGTCCTACTTTTTAGGGGCGAAGCTCCTTATAGCGGCACCCGTTCGTCCCCGTCGTAGTAGGTAGCCACGTCTAGTTTTATGAATTGCTCAATAGATGGCGTTGTGTGTCCGTATATGTATGTATACCCATATATACATATATATGTATACGTATAGTATAACCGGAAGCCGACTTCCGCTTCCGGTTCCACTTCCGGTTCCGCTTCCGTTTCCACTTCCGGTTCCGCTTCCGGTTCCGGAAGCCAGCTTCCGGCTTCCGGAGAACGCTTCCGGCGTTTTATGAAAAAAAAATTCCGAAAGTTGTGTCCGTAGCGCGGAATCGAACCAGGGACCCCTCGCTTCCGAACGCGCGGCGCTAACCACTACGCCACGAAGCGCACATAGACACACGCACCACGATGGCAATAAATACCCAACATTAACGAAAGGCCGCGTTTCTAGCGCGTTTCCAACGCGTTTGTGCTAACGCGTTACGGCCCGTGTAAGAAGCTGGTGTAAGACGCTGTGGCCTCTCCGCCTTACCTTCAACGCGTTTCGAACGCGCTGCCCAAGGCGGTGGCAAGTCAAGTTCAAGTCGAGGAGCGTTTATGAATACGGGGGGTATACTCTCTCAGCAGTCATGTGATGGCGTCGGCAAACGCGGTGCATGTTCCGGCATGTGTAAATGGCTGCGTAAGACGCTGTGGCCGGTCCCCCTTACTAGAGAGTACTGCACGTTTTATTGCGATAGCAATTATATGGACACTCAAAAGCAGATTTCTGCCGTCGGCGTCGCCGTCGCCGTCGGCGTCGCCGTCGCCGTCGCCGTGAGGTTCCGTATGACGTCATTTGGAGATGAAATCGTCGCCGCGCGCCGAACGCTGTATGTGCGAGTGAAAGGGCGCGAGGGGCGCGTCTTTCACGGGGAGTGAACGCACGGCGGAGAACAAACGCGCGTTCTGCGCCGTGCTTCCTTAAGGGCTGCAGAAGTAGGCGTCTCTTTCCTCCTTTACAATCACCATATATGTAGAGCAAACGCGCCTTCTTCCGATGTGCGAGAGGCCGTGGGGGAGGGGGGGGGAAGGGGGAGGGAAGGGAGGCGACGTTTAGCTGCGGCACCAAGTGCCTATTTATATCAGAGGCTCCGGCAACAGTCACCAACGCCGCACGCATTTTGAGCGAACGCGGGCAAAATGCCGACGGCGTCGACAACAGTTCGGCGCGTTGCCGGTGCTGCTGCATGTCCAAGTTTATACAGCTGATAAAGCTAATATCATTACTCCGTATATCTCTCTACAAATTTGCTATCGCAATTGATGCTTCACCTTTCAGGTGAAACTGCGACAACTTTTATATCAGAGGCTCCGGCAACAGTCACCAACGCCGCACGCATTTTGTGCGAACGCGGGCAAAACGCCGACGGCGTCGACAACAGTGCTGTGTGTTGCCGGTGCTGCTGCATGTCCAAGTTTGTACAGCGGATAAAACTACTATCCTTACTCCGTATAGCTCTCTACTAAGTTGCTATCGCAATTGATGCTTCGCCTTTCGGGTGAAACTGCGACAACTTTTTTTTGTAGTCTGCTAGAGAGCAGTTGACTGAGATTTCTTTTTTTTTTATTACATTGCAGGAGAGAGTCACTATTCCCTGATTGTGACTGATTGCGACGTTGTCCGCATAATATGCACGGCTGAGGTCCCACAAAGTGGGAAACTCTTCCACGATGTGGATGAAATAAAAGGCGGCGTCATCGCACGAAATTATTGTTCAATAGAAGTGAACGATACCAGGAGCTATGAAGCACTGAAACCAGGCGCCAGCAAACAAAGGACTGATGCTGACTGCAATGCGGCTGTCCTCTAGCAGGAGGTACTGGTTGCCAGACACTGCGTCTTTATAAGTTAAAGCTGCGGCTGTACCACGTCAGAATTTGGATGTGAAAAACGACTTGCGTTTTCCGTCCGCGCGGCTCACGGAAGAGACGCGGACGAGGCGAATCGCTTGATGTGAGGTCACGTGACGCGCCGTCCGGCTCTGCAAATCCGGATTCGGTCCTTCGTCTGGATGAACTATAAGGCGCAGAAAATAATGCTCGGAAATGAAGGAATGATTGGAAATGAGATGTTTTCATTTTATGATATTTTTGGGGATGAGTCGGGTATTTTCTACGCCATGTATGCAAAAGCAAATTGCTTTTGATTGTAATGCCGCCCATTCACCGCTTTCGCACGTTTCGCCTCTGCACGCAGAATTCCTATGTCTAAATACCAAAATGACATATGCTTGTAACATGCTGTTACATGCTTGTAAATGAAACATGCTTGTAATTAACTTTTTTTCAGCTAATGCCGTCCAGTGGAGCTTCATACGGGAACTACTGCTTACCAGGGGTCACAACGATGGATGAACGCACATAAAGCGCGGAACGAGCTTTTATATAAAGCAATACAAATATTTCCTCATTTCTCAAGGGGTCTTGTGTCTACTTTGTGAAATTGCACGTGGCACAGATTTGACTGATCTTGACAAGATCATTCGCAATAATTTTTACCAAGTAATAAACCGATTCTGCACGAATACCGTGCGCGATCGAGCGAAAAATTAAGAAGGCGCAGCCGGCGTGCTAGCTAGCGTTCAAAATGCGCGCGCACAAAACCGAAAAGGGAAGTGATTGATGCCGACCGCTTGGCGCGCTACAGTGAATTCGGCCGCTGGCCTCTATGGGAGTGTGCGCTCTTGTTGAATTCCGTTCTCTAGGGTGCAGGAGAAAATCATTCCGAACCACCCCGACCACGCAGGCGCTTCGTTGTGGTGCAAGGTGTTAGTGAACGATAATTGAATTCCTCACACTGAAATCTATCAGAAAAAAGTTGTCGCAGTTTCACCCGAAAGGCGAAGCATCAATTGTGATAGCAAATTTGTAGAGAGCTATAGGGAGTAATGCTAGTAGCTTTATCAGCTGTATAAACTTGGACATGCAGCAGCACCGGCAACACGCAGAACTGTTGTCGACGCCGTCGGCGTTATGCCCGCGTTCGCACAAAACGCGTGCGGCGTTGGTGACTGTTGCCGGAGCCTCTGGGGGCGGCTCGGTTTTCGACGATATCAGAACGGGAAACTCGTCGAGCTGCGTCGGAAGTCTTTACCACCTTCTCACCTCACAACGTTTTAGGGGCGAAGCTCCTTAGGGTGTGGGTCTGTCCCTCCTCTGTAGTAGTAGTAGTCATCGTAGTAGGTAGCCACGTCTACTTTTATGAGAAAAAAAAATTCCGAGAGTTGTGGCCGTAGCGGAATTGAATCAGGGACCCCTCGCTTCTGAACGCGTGGCGCTAACCACTACGCCACGAAGCGCACATGGACAGACGCACCACGATGGCAATAAATACCCAACATTAACGAAAGACTGCTGCGTTTCTAACGCGTTTGTGCTAGCGCGTTACGGCCCGTGCAAGAAGCTAGTGTAAGACGCCGTGACCTCTCCGCCTTACCCCCGTATTCATAACCGCTGATGGCGTCGGGAAACGCGGTGCACGTTCCGGCATATGTAAACGACTGCGTAAGACGCTGTGGCCTCTTCCCCTTAGAGTACTGCATGTTTCTAACGCGTCTGTGCTAGCGTCCCCTTAAGCGGGAAATGGTGCAATTATAATTAAGGGCGCTGTTATAAGATAGGAATGACGTCACATATGGCGCGTGTCATTGGTGGAAGTCAATCGTTTGATTTAGTGCGGCGAGACTGGGCGAATTACACGGAAGATTCACGGTTTACCGATGATTCCCTCCGGAGCTTCGCCCACTCATCATCATTCACCCCGTGGATATGCGGTGTTTTTTACATAAATACGCGCTTGGTGCCGCAGCTAAACGTCGCCTCCCTCCCCCCCCCCCCCCCCCCCCCACCGCTTTTCGCGAGTCGGAAGCAGGCGCGTTTGGGCTACATATATGGTGATTGTAAAGGAGGAAAAAGACGCCTACTTCTGCAGCCCTTCAGGAGCACGGCGCAGAACGCGCGTTTGCTGTCCGATGTGCGTTCGCTCCCCGTGAAAGCACGCGTCCCTCGCGCCCTTTCACTCGCACATACAGCGTCCGGAGCGCGGCGACGATTTCATCGCCGTTGACGTCCTACGGAACCTCACGGCGACGGCGACGGCAACGGCGACGCCGACGGCAGAAATCTGCTTTGGAGTGTCCATATATTTGCTATCGCAATAAAATGGTAAAGTACAAATTAAGCAAAACCTACAGACATGGTGGCGTCGGACTGTTATTTCAGTGTACGAGAAAACATAATTCTGTTACGAGGAAACTCAAACACAAAGCGCTTTTGCCAGCATTTCTACCACAAAAACACGGGCTCAGTCGGGTAGCCTACTTGCGAAAATCTTATCCAGATGGCGCTGGCATCCTCGGCAGGTTAGGGAGCCTACAAGTAACGCCGTTTTAGGGTGGTGACAACACCAAGATTTTGACCGCTATTTACCGCCAAGTTTGGTGGGTAGCCATTTTGGTCCCCAGCCTTTCTGCCTTTTTGCCACGCTCTGACGTACTCATGTTCGCACGCCATCTACTAAATTTCTTTAATTTAGTTTTGCGTCAATGCGCACAAGAAACCTGCATACATCTTTAATATACTAGTTGCATTTTCCTTTTATTTTAACACATCAAACTTACTTTTCTATTGCATGTCGTGCGACACATGTAAAGCAACAAGTTATAAGGCACGATGGCGTGCTCGTGGTAGCATTATCTCACGCCAAGAACGTGAACTCTATTAAGCATTGTTGTTGCCTTCAAGTTGTACATAATATATAAAGGGTGCTTTTCGAAGTGTGCTGTAATAAAGACTGTCCTTACTAGCCTGTTTAACTAAAACGTAGACGTGCCGTGTACGGCGCTCAGGCGCACAATTTGTCTCTGGCTGCTCAGGCCAAAGTTTATTAAAAGAAGTTAGTTAATTTCCCGTCACCAAGGGTTGCGGGAAATGTGGTCTGTCGCTGGTCTTTCACCATTTTGTGCCCCAGATTTAACCCGCCAATTTAGCTGGTGGTGGCAAGTGCCGTTACAAAGGCTGTCACCACCCTAAAACGGCGTTGCATGCAGGCTCCCTACGGCAGGTCAAATTGGGACTTGGCCTGCCAAATACCTTTTGGGCATGTGTGCGCGTTGGGGCAATAGCAAACAATTAATAAAATAATGAAAAAAGGTCCTAGGGCCTTCAGATTTTAACATAAGACGACTTATATTGCCACTGAAAAAACGTCTTCCCAGCAATGCATTTCTGTTTAAAAGTGAAGACGACTTTAAGGGGATCGGTGTAAGCTTGTTCTTTGGAAGCTGGCTTTCCCACGTTCTGTTTTGCAGTGAATGAAGCCTACTTGCCGGATGGGAACGATGCGATGCGAACGGGTCCCGATAACGCTATCGCGTTCTATTCTTAAAGGCGAAGCTTAAGCCTCCTCCAATTTTTTCCGTATTCTGTTTCCACCGAAAAAGCGGCTTATTAGTTTCATTGTTATGTAATGATGTAAAAGAAGCTGTCACATAAGATACAGTCACACAATTCGCAATCATTCAAATATGGTAGACAGGAACACAGTAGCTTTGCGCCATAAATATTACCGTCGGAAAGCGCTGAGGACCACGTATATCATCATCATCAGCCTATATTTATGTCCACTTCAGGACGAAGGCCTCTCCCTGGGATATCCAATTACCACTGTCTTGCGCTAGCTGATTCCAACTTGTACTTGCAAATTTTGTAACTTCATCAGCCCCCATAGTTTTCTACCGTCCTCGACTGCACTTCCCTTCTCTTGGTACCCATTCTATAACTCTAATGGTCCACCGATTATCCATTCTACGCATTACATAGCCTTGCCAGCTCCATTTTTTTTCTATTAACGCCAATTAGAATACCAGCTATCCCCATTTGCTCTCTGATCCACACAATGTGCTAAAATATGGGGCACAAACTTAGAGGTTAACAAAGAAGCTCGAGAACAAGTTAAGGAGCGCACAAAGAGTGATGGAACAAAAAATGTTAGGCCTAACGTTAAGAGATAGGAAGGACGGCGTATATAGTTCAACCTATATGTTAAAGCTGCAATTGTATTTTTAATTGTTACAGCGCAGACAAAACGTTGGAAATTTTCCCAAATTGTTGCACCTTAACCCGACACGCCGGCCCCCATCATGTTGTTCCGAGGGCATCGTGATTATGAGGGCATCATGGTTATGAGGGCATCATGGTTATGATTACCAATTGGTAATCATAACCTATTTTACCGTGATATGTAAAGGTTAGGGCTGACATTAATGCAAATAATACCCAAGGAATAGAGCATCATAATTAAGCACATCACGCTTCGTACCACTCTTTTCCACGTAACCGCCAAGAATTTATCACTAACTTGCGAGAACTTACCTTCAATTTACATTCTGGAAGATCAAAGCCACCTCCAGACTGAGAAGGATTTCTGGATTCGCCGAGGCACAGTATGCTACGAAAAAATTATTGCCATTGTAAGATTATGCAAGTGGGACGCACTCACACAAAAGGAAAAACATGAAGCATATTATAATATCATTTTTATTTATATATTAAGTTCTGTCGGCCTATATTTCAGGGACTTAGGCAGGATTCAGTACAAAATGTATTCAGTACAAAATTCTGCAGCTATGTAACGCATTTTGAAAGAAAAGCAATAAAGATTTACAAAACAAAGAACACGTGTGCGTAACCCAAACAAAAAAGTCGCAGTTTTGGAAGGATCGATTGCGATAGCAACTTATTCGACACCTATACGAAGTAAGGATAGCAGTTTTATTGGCTGTGAAACTTGTAAACACTCGCTTAATAACAAAATTAACAAACGTGGTGTCACTCGCGCACAAGCAAATATGAACAAATGTCACTCGATGACCACAGGCACTGGCGCTCAAAACGCTGGCGTGAGGAAGCGCGGCTGCAGAAGCGAGCGAATCGACCTTCAAGCTGCCTCTCACTTCACCGCGAACTAAAAGGCGAGAAAACAGCACAGACAAAGCTACCAGCAATCGGTTCACCTAGACTCTGTACCAATCGCCGAAATCGCCGATCGCCTTCAAGATCGGGCCCGCGCGGCAGCGTTCGACCGTGCCATACGCAGCCGCCGCCTCCCTGCCCCCCCCCCCCCCCCCCTGGCGGCGCTTTGTGTGCGATGAAACATTGCGCTTCCTCCGTAGCCCGCGCGAGATCGAGCCGCCATCGTCGGCTTACCTTCGCACCTTTTCACTGCCACACAGATACGGCGCGCAGCCACGATTTTTATATTGCTTGGACTTTATACGAAACATCACGGTGGCGCAGACGGTGGAGATGTACCTGAAGTGTCAATATAATTGCTATCGCAATCAAACTTATCGAATACAACAAAGTCAAAAACACACTCTTAAGAATGCACATGGTGAATATAGAAATAAACAACACAAGTTATGCAGTCTAATAAAACTTGTTGATGGGCTAGTCGGTTAATGTTAAAAATGAACCGACTACGAACCGACTAGCCTGCCGAACCGACGACCTGCCGAAAAAAGCTGTCGCAGTTTCACCTGAAAGGCGAAGCATGAATTGCGATAGCAAATTTGTAGAGAGCTATACGGAGTAATGATAGTAGCTTTATCAGCTGTATAAACTTGGACATGCAGCAGCACCGGAAACACGCAGATCTGTTGTCGACGTCGTCGGCGTTTTGCCCGCGTTCGCACAAAATGCGTGCGGCGTTGGTGACTGTTGCCGGAGCCTCTGATATAAATAGGCACTTGGTGCCGCAGCTAAACGTCGCCTCCCTTCCCTTCCCCTCCCCCACGGCCTCTCGCGCGTCGGAAGAAGGCGCGTTTGCTCTACATATATGGTGATTGTAAAGGAGGAAAGAGACGCCTACTTCTGCAGCCCTTAAGCGAGCACGGCGCAGAACGCGCGTTTGTTCTCCGCCGTGCGTTCACTCCCCGTGAAAGCGCGCACCCCTCGTGCCCTTACACTCGCACATACAGCGTTCGGCGCGCGGCGACGATTTCATCTCCATTGACATCATACGGAACCTCACGGCGACGGCGACGGCGACGCCGAAGGCAGAAATCTGCTTTTGAGTGTCCATATAATTGCTATCGCAATAAAATAGAGGAGGGACGGGGTCAAGGGGAGCGCCAAACTTTCGACTGTTTATTCATTTCTTTTTTCACGAAATATATATGCACAGACATGCTCAGCATGCCGGAAAACACCATACGCGTATCGCTCAAATTACAACCATTTATAAAAAAAAATATTTTTCCCGCAAGCAAGAGAGAAACTGACGTATCACTGATACATGACGCAAGGTCGATCCACATATGTCGCGAAGCTTTGGGCAAAAAGCGGTTCAGAACCAATTGTCACCGACATCAGCAAGGGTGGTTATGGGAGCAGCGATTGAAGCGCGACTATATTTGGAGGGAATACACACTGGGAAAGAAAAAAGCGTTTTTTAATTAAAGCGAGACAGATTGATTCAACTAAAATAAAATTTCTAATCCATTTTATATACGCATGGCGAGAAAAGAAGATACAACTCTATTTTACTTGATCATTATCAATAAATATCTTTTTTCAGCGCCCACCGTGAGAGCGCCCATCGATAGCAGCGGGGGTTGACGCCGCTATTACTTGCAATGTAATGCAGCTTTGGAGTGCGTGGAAAGGCGCCCTCGTAAAGTTCACCCGCTACAATAGGCCCCCCCTCACATGTTGTGCTGTTCTGCATGCCGATGTTTGTCTGAATTAGGTGACGCGGGTAGTTTTATTGTTTCTTAACCTGTGCAATCAAAGGTAGTGAGTTGCGACCGCCAGATACTTTTTTTACTTTAGTTGTTCTCGTGTGACAGCGCTGGCCGACGGGCTTGGCGTCCGATGAAAGGACGAGCACTCTACGCAATCTACGCCCAAAGCGTTCGTCGGCCTCCAAAGAAACTATGTTCTGTGCAGCGATGCGATTTCGACACCCATACGGCTGTCCTTTTCCTGCATCGTATTCCGCGCTAAAAGCTCGGAACGCCCACGAAGTCGAATGGCGGGGCATTTGAATATACGGCTCTAATGGCAGGCCTCCGAAAACAAATTTCGCGCCGATGAGAACAAAATGACGTTACTTCTGTGTTTAACAGATATGACGTCAAATTATTTTTCTTCCGCCGGAAGTGTTTCCTCCTCACACAGATGGCGCTAAGCCCCATGAACCACCGATAAGCCGCAATGTTTTGAACGCATGGGTTTCTATGAAAGCTTCGCTACCAGGTGTATTTACCTTGGCTTCGCTGTAAAGGTCACGCGGTCACAGCCGATAAATGGGAGGTGCGCGCCGCGTGGGCTGTGGATTCCGTGAAGTACCACCAGATGGCGCTCACCTCCGCGCATTCGCGGCAGCGGTAGCGCCGGCCAGGCGGGGGAAAGAAAGAAAATAACCAGAACGCTCGCTTTCGCGCATAGCGTATACCGAAAGCGTTTCCCGCTACAGATTGCGGTTGCATGAGCTGCAGCTGTTGCCGGGAAGCGGCAACTGTGTGGCCGGTCTGTATACAGGGTGTTTCAGCGAACACTTTCACAAATTGTTAATTCTTGCCTGTGGCAGATAGCACAATTCTAGTTCATGAGATGGTCTACACGAAGAGACAGGCATCACTTGCACAAAAAATTGAAATGAATAATCGTCTAATTAAAAGAAATATATTAATTAAGCTTTTAAATGTTACATTATGGCTCCACTGGAACGATTATGGATCCACTTGGAACGAATTCTCAGGATGTCCCCAGTTTCGAGTATGAATTTCAGAAGTTTGCGCAGATATGCATTGACGTTCCAGTTAATTTCTTAAAAAAACGTCGCTTCATGCATTGAAGCACGAAAGGAACTGGGACGTCAATACATTTCTCTGCAAAGTCCGGTAATCAATATCTCGAAACTGGTTGCATCCTGAGAATTCGTTTCAAGTGGATTCGCCTGGCGAGCTCCACGGCTAGAATTTGTAAATTGCAATATGGGCCATAAGGTAATAGTCAAAATTGAATTAGTGAAATTTTGGTAACTTGTCCATTATGCTATTTCAAATTTTTGTGCAAGCAATCTCCGCCTCCTCGAGTAGACCAGCTCATTACCGAAAATTTTGCTCTCTGCCACAGGCAACATTTAAAAATTAGTACCCCCTCCGAAGTCGAGGAAATAGCGGTAAGCGAAGCGTGTCGTGTGCTTCTTCGGTGTTCCCTCGAAGGAATTGCACTGACGAGTGCCATGCTGTGCTCGAACCAAAACCAGTCACGCGAACTGCAGCTGGCCCAGAAGTTCCGGTTGAGGAACGTTTGAGGAACGAGGCTGACGTTTGGCCACAACATCGCGTTCCCGCCACTCGGGGTCGGCGGCTCTTCGCGGACGTATCGCCTGGGCTTCGGAAGCCCCCACGCTGGAATTGGCACGCCGATGACGAGCCGTTTCCCGAGCGCTTTCATGCTGGAAGGATTTTCATGAAATTTCTTCAAAACTAAATCTGTCCGTTACGTAAGACAATGAATGGCTCCTACCCCCTTAACAATGAGGCCGCCTCGACATTACGACGACAGAAGAGAAGTGAAATTCTACGCTCGAATGAGTAGCCTGAACGAGCCAGCTGTGGAAGCCGACAATACAGAGGTTTAGCTTGTCCGGTAATCGGGTAAAAGCGGGCGGTCCGGGCGTTGGGGTGTGTTGGCGGAACCGTAAACGTGAGCGGCCGGTATGGTGCTGCCACCTGGTGGTGCAGAGCTCAAACAGACAAAAACAGCTAATATTGCAGTAACCAAGTGTATTCTGCTTCGCTGCTGGTGCAAATTTTCGGCAGTGGCGCAATCGTGTTGCTGCCAAAAATTTACACCAGCAGCGAAGTAGAATACTAGAATGCTAGTTCATTACAATTGAAATAGCAATTATATGGACAATCCTAGCGGATTTCTTTTGTTAGCACCGCCGTCGTCGTCAGCATCGCCGTGAGGTTCCCTATAAAGTTCAAGGGCGATAAAATCGTCGCCGTGCGCCGTATGCTGTATGTGCGAATGAAAGCGGACGAGGGACGCATGCTTTCACGGAGAGCGAACGCACAGCGGAAAGCAAACGCGACGTCTTCCGTCGGGCGAAGGGCCGTGGGGGGATGGGAGGGATGGAGGAGAGGCGACGTTCAGCTGCGGCATCAAATGCGTATCTTGCGACCGTGCGCAAGGGGGACTAGCGACTCACTCTCCCACGCGAAAGGAGGAAAGCGGGAAGGGAGAGAGGGGCGCGGCTTCTACTCTACCAGCAACTGTGTACTTGTACTTTGCGCGGCTGCGTGCTCTCGTGTGCACCGTAGCTCGAAAGCGATCTTCAGACGGCTCTTACCTTTGTATGCGCTGTGCTTTCGCCGCTCAGTTATTGTTGAAGCTATAGACCGCACGAACCTTCGCTGGCTGCTGCCGTCGCGCTTGCTCACGCCAGCGTTTTGAAAGTGGTTGTCTACGGTCATCAAGTGTGATCTATTTATGTTTGCTTGTGCGCACTGACACCATGCTTGTTAATTCAGTTAGTAAGCGAATCTGTCCAAGTTTATGCAGCCGATAAAAGTACTATCCTTACTCCATATAGCTCTCTACTAATTTGCTATCTCAATTGATGCTTCGCCTTTCGGGCGAAACTGCGACTTTTTTTGCATTGGAGGGTGGCACAGACCGAGCGAACTCATAGAAACACATAGCGAAGTTTGAATCTAAGCGGTTCATTGAAGCGCGGCATATAACCTGTTGCACATACCCAGTGAACCAAGTTGGCATGAAGGAGGTTTATTGAGGAGCAGCATATATTTAGCCACCATGTTTGTTTTGTGCTGAGCTGAGTGAACCATGCTGTGCTGTGCTGAGGGAACCATGTTCGTTTTGAACATGGTTCCCTCCACACAGCATCCCGATGTTCTACGCATGAGAACATGGACTACTCAGCGATAAAAGTTGGCGAGGGCAATTAGCAGATGACACACGGATATATCGGAAACTCGGTGAACTTACCAAGGAATGGTAATTGCGTTAAAACGGTCGCTGTTATCCCGTTAACTATCTTAGGTTACTTCGGGAACTTTTCGGGGGCTATGTTTTCATGTATCTATTTATCTGTTGTCATCAATGAATGCTTGGACCTAACCGTTATCCTGCCTACCAGGGTACTCTGTGGTCAAATAGTAACGCATCGGGCTGCTATGTTGAGGGAACCAGTTTCGATACCAACCATCGAAAAGACTTGGGTCACTGAATATGAGGCAATGTGTATATACGTGCCACTCGTCAACGAACCTCTTTCACGCTCACATGGGCCACTCCAGATTAGGGACTGGGCAGGTAATGCTGTCCGAAGAAATTTTTAGAGGTCGATTTGGAGTACTGGGCATGTAACACTCGGTCTGGGCTAGTCTCCAATGAACCTCCGTGTTGCGAACATTGGTCACTGGGTGTGTGCCAATACGTGTGCCCCGATTTTCAATAAACGTCTCTGATGCCAACTTCGGTATCTAGGCATGTGCCACTGGGAATGTGCCGCGCTATAAAATGACGAAAAAAAACACCGCATATCCACGGGGTGAACGATGATAAGTGGGCGAAGCTCCGGAAGGAATCATCGGTAAACCGTGAATCTTTCGTGTAATTCGCCCAATCTCGCCGCACTAAATTGAACGATTGACTTCCACCAATGACACGCACCATATGTGACGTCATTCCTATTTTATAACAGCACCCTTCATTATAATTGCACCATCTCCCGCTTAAGGGGACGCTAGCACAAACGCGTTAGAAACGTGCAGTACTCTCTAGTAAGGGGGAGAGGCCACAGCGTCTTACGCAGCCGTTTACACATGCCGGAACGTGCACCGCGTTTGCCGACGCCATCACATGACTGCTGAGAGAGTATAACCCCCGTATTCATAAACGCTCCTCGACTTGAACTTGACTTGCCACCGCCTTCAACGCGTTTCGAACGCGCTGCCCAAGGCGGTGGCAAGTCAAGTTCAAGTCGAGGAGCGTTTATGAATACGGGGGTAAGGCGGAGAGGCCACAGCGTCTTACACCAGCTTCTTACACGGGCCGTAACGTGCTAGCACAAACGCGTTAGAAAGGCGTAGTCTTTCGTTAATGTTGGGTATTATTGCGATAGCAATTATATGGACACTCAAAAGCAGATTTCTGCCGTCGGCGTCGCCGTCGCCGTCGCCGTGAGGTTCCGTATGACGTCAATGGAGATGAAATCGTCGCCGCGCGTCGAACGCTGTATGTGCGAGTGAAAGGGAGCGAGGGACGCGCGCTTTCACGGGGAGTGAACGCACGGCGGAGAACAAACGCGCGTTCTGCGCTGTACTCCCTTAAGGGCTGCAGAAGTAGGCGTCTCTTTCCTCATCTACGATCACCATATATGTAGAGCAAACGTGCCTTCTTCCGACGCACGAAAGGCCGTGGGGTGGGAGGGGTAGGGAAGGGAGGCGACGTTTAGCTGCGGCACCAAGTGCCTATTTATATCAGAAGCTCCGGCAACAGTCACCAACGCCGCACGCATTTTGAGCGAACGCGGGCAAAACGCCAACGGCATCGACAACAGTTCTGCGTGTTGCCGGTGCTGCTGCATGTCCAAGTTTATACCGCTGATAAAGCTGCTATCATTACTCCGTATAGCTCTCTTCAAATTTGCTATCGCAATTGATGCTTCGCCTTTCAGGTGAAACTGCAACAACTTTTTTTATTGTCATCGTGGTGCGTGTGTCCATGTGCGCTTCGTGGCGTAGTGGCCAGCGCCGCGCGTTCGGAAGCGAGGGGTCCCTGGTTCGATTCCGCGCTACGGACACAACTTTCGGAATTTTTTTTTTCATAAAAGTAGACGTGGCTACCTACTACTACTACGACGACGACGACTACTACTACTACTATATACTACAGAGGAGGGACAGACCCGCACCCTAAGGAGCTTCGCCCTCTAAAAGATCCCTTTAATTTCTTCAATGCGGAGCGGAATCGTCACAAGGGTTGCTCAAGGACTGCAACCGGATGCATTAGCAAGCAGCGCCATAAATTCAGTCGGTAGGTGCTTCTTTTCAATAAACGCCTTTCACACCTACAGCTTTAGCGAGCTGCGCCGTGAATGAGCTGGGTATGTGCCACTCTACAATGCACCTCTCGCCAAATTGGGTAATTGAGTAGGTGCCACTGCGTGCGCCGCAAGCGAGGTGACAATTTTCAGCGTTCGCAGAAACAGGCATGGAACGTTTTTCGTGCCGGAGGCCACGCGCAGACTTTGCGGCAGTGCCACTACATGACGCAGCTTGTCGAGAAATAAGCGCGAGCGAGGAGCCCGGTGGCCGCCATGACGCGTTTCACAGCGTTCTCTCGCACCGGCGCCCCATGCGTTTCGGACGACACGCGCAGGCTTCGCGGCGGCCGCGCTAGATAGCGTCGGATGTTCTTATGAAATAGGGAGTCATACTTTGATGTGTGACATCGTATGGAAGCGATAGGGTAGCTCGAGGGTAGCACGAGCCGAGCACCCTCCAACTGCTCCCTGAGGAACCCGTTCCTGGCCCGTGCGACTACTCGGCCATTCTAATCCACTATAGAGGACTTAGGAGAACCTATTCCCCACCACACCGAACACTAAATAAAGAGGAATCGGTCAGTTGGAGACAAATCCAAACCGGCACGTATCCTAATTTGCACATCCTCAGCAAAATACATCCTACGGCACACCCTCCTCGCTGCCCATGGTGCTCAGATAAAGCAACCTTATATCATATCACGTGGTCATGTCAGGCTATCACTGCCGCACCCCCAGTACAACACCCCACAGCGGAGCGATGGGAAGAGCTGCTGGCCAGCGAGAGCCTGTACGATCAGCTAAGTCTGATTGACCGGGCCCGCAGAGCGGTAGCCGCAAGCGGAGCCCTGGACTGAGGGCCCCCCACCGCAAGCCAAGAACCTCCGTACAGCCGGAGTCTCTTCGCAGCAATTTTAAGGCCAAAAAAATTTTTACACCATCTTCCCTAAGGGGAACCCTGAGTAGTATGCGAAGCAGCCATGGGGTCGACTCAAGTTCCCATTACGCGAGCCCTCGTTGCATCAGTAGCAGCTTCTCGGCGGCGTTGACGTTTCCTTTCGGCTTCGCGAGCCCGAAGTTCGGGATCGGCCTGTCGCCGCTGCCGTTTCGTGGCAGCAGCTCGAGCCCTCTTCTCCGCGGCGCTGCCCACGGCGCTGACACTGGCGTTGACGGTGGCGCTGTCCGTGGTACTCATCGCGGCGTTGCGGGAGGAGAATGAGAGGAGCGGTGCGCGCGTCATTACACCGCGAGCTACAGTGGGGGCCCCCCAGCGGAGTATGCAGCGCCTACCGTCGCGCCTCTAACCTAAGCTGCTTCGCATTATCGCGCGCGGAGCCGCAGGTGTTGCCATTCGTTGCGCGATCTGGAGAGGAGAGGAGCGTCGGAGAGGAGAGGAGTCATGCCGAGAGGAGATGATATGAGACAAGGAGAGGAGGGGGAGGACGACGCGCATGCGCAGTGCGGGTGTGGACGCCGCATGGCGGATGTAATGGAGGGAGTGACATAGCACCGACCATCTTCGCATCTCATAATAAGTTTTACCACCACCTACCACCACCACAGGCTTCGCGGCGGCGGCGCTAGATGGCGTCGGGCGTTCTTATGGAATAGAGAGCGTACATGCGACGTTGCATGTAGGCTCTCTATTATGGAAGCCGGACAGATGAGTGCCACTGTAGTACAGACTTCATGCAAAACGTTTCGACGGTGGTGATACGTTGTGTTGCTATATTGTTTCAATGCTAACGCCTTACCGTCGACAGTCATCGTGAGATGGGTTGTGCCGCTATTTTCTCGCCCGTTAGGAGGCCTATCTGCCTGCCTTCTGTATCTTTCCATAGTTTTCTCCTGGACGCTGCCGCATCGTCGGCGGGGTATTATCGAAGTGAAGACGAGCAGACAACATGGAAAGAAAATCGCGAGTTCTTTGTGTCTTCTGCTAATGGCTCCAGGTGGTCATGTTTTCAAAAAGGGCAACCTCAGGTGCCCGTTTGGCTTGCGCCCGGGAAAACATTTATGCCGGCTTTCGGCTTGCAACAATATCTTATTTAGCCGAAATATTCTCTTTTCCGAGCGAAGAACGCATTCTGCCAACAGCCACTGCCTCTGTTAATGGTACACCGTGCGTTTGTGCGCATGCTGTTAGTATAGCCATCAGCCATAAAGAACTCTCAGCTGACGGATGTAACTGTGGTGGCGCTTGCAGCACAGCGCCCACCATTGTTGGGGGGGGGGGGGGGTGGATGATGTTTGCGCGTCCATGCAAGCCACTAACATCAGCATTATCGGCAAGGAAGTTAAGCACGGCGTCTACGGAGTCATCTAGCCGCGGAAGGGGTTGAACAAACCTCATACATTGCGTACTTGAATTTTAACCAAGACGGCACGTCACTCTCGGTCGGAACACAGTCCGGGTACAAGTTTTTTTTTTTCTCAGGCAAATGTGGACAAGCTCGACCAGGTATACGAGAATGACGAGGAAGGCATGGCCCTGGTAGAGCGCCTCTTTCTGTCCAGCCTGGTGTCTCTCGTCAGCACTGGGTCACTACGCAAGCTCAAAATGTGCCACTTCAAGAAGGAGTCCGCGATCTGCAACTAATCCTGCAGTAACAGCATCCTAGCCGTACGACTGAACCAGGCGGGCCTGGTTGTGTGCATCGTGGAGCAAGCTCTACCTCTTCTTCAATCTATGCCGGCCTAATGCTGTAGTCTTCTTCTGTCTCACGGCAATATACTAAGGAATCAGGGTTCGGTGTGCCTATAACTTTTTTTTCGCGCACTCTCTATATATGTGAACACATCTTGTTTGCTCAAAACAGCTTTGCGGTCTGTGCAGTCTGTGGGGTCCTGTTTGGAGAGATGTGATTATCCGAAAGGCTCTGTCGAGTGAATTCCTATTGGTTGAAAGGAATATTGCCATGCAGAATAGCTTTTACCAAGTTTGTATCGTAAAGTTAGGAAAATGGCATTCTTTTCTGTTTTCAACCTGGTAAGAAAGGAACTCTTCAGAATTGCACAAGACACAAATCTTCCTTATATGAAGAAAGCATGGTCCTATTGCGGTAAATTAAATAGATTGTGGCGCGTCAATAAATAAAGCTTCTTTTCATGATACACTACTCCCGCTGTAGCGTAGCTTTCATTACTTCGGGAAAGAAATTGTCATTTGGCATACGCCTACCTTCAAAGGCATCAACCTGGCCGTACTCTGCTTTCGTTAGAATTTTTAGCACAGGTGGGAGCTTTTTACGAAGTAAAACGGGAAATAAAACAGTGAACCTAATATCTTCGGGTGTAATTTGACCCCCTCGATGGGAACAATGCACCTACGTAGTGCACCACAGTGAATGTGCCGGAATATTGAGTTACAGGTTAGATCCCAAGCTTTCCACACAAAAGGACTGGCTCCGCAAGCTGCCAATCCCAAATAAGAAAGGCAGCACGATAGTAAGAACTTTGGTAGACTTGGCGCATGCGCACAAAATTTTCATGAGGCGGAAACCTACTTACAGTGTGTGAAGTAGCGCAGCAGCGAGAAGTGCGGATCGCAGAGCTTTGTAGGAATTCATTTTCAAATAGAAATAGTTGACTACACGGAGCCGTATGTTGGCAACGAGTGGCATTGGCCATTTTATACCCTGGAATAGCAGTACTTCCGTGACGGAGGCGCTGGTCTTCCGCTTTCAGTGTCGATCACACAAAAGCTGTGACCACCCGCTGCTATATCTACGTCAGAACAAACTCACACGCACGTACGCACGCACGCACACACACTCGTGCTTTGCTCTTGCGGTGCACCGTAGCTTTTTTTTTATTGCGCGAAAAAAAAAACATATTTTTGAACGGGGGTATCTTCAAGTGCATCAACGGCGCCCCAACCCGGCTTTTGATAGGTTTTTGCAACTGTTAACAGCGTGACGCATTCGATGGTCTTCTGCTTTCGGTGTCGAAGGAATTTGAACTGGGACCACCAGCCGCTACATCTACGTCAATAGATCAATGCCGTCAATACCAGCTGCGTCGTAATTTTTTGTGACGTTCAATTTCTGCTTTCGTCTAGCATGACAGGGCTTTATGGAAATCAACCTGCAATAAAGTTATTTTTCAAACAAATTAATAAATGTGCCTCCACTGAAACGTGCACAAGTATTCCAATGAACGAAGGGCTTCTTTACGGAGTTCAGTGCGCTTTATCTAGAAATACTGTTACTACATATGTCAAGCATCGCTTAAAATAATGATATGTTTCTGGAAAAAAAAAGCAGCGAATCTGGGCGATCGTATCCCAGCATTTTCCGGAAGTGCGCGCGTACTTTTCATCTTATTACTCACGATGATGATAATGTCTGTTCGCGCGTCAAGGAATTACGGCCGTCACTGCGCGTTACTTAGCGCAGCTTGCAACACCGACACCGCGTTCCAATGCCGACAACGCGTTTCTGCAGACCCGCTCTGTGAATGCGTCTCTCTCTCTCTCGCTAGCTCTCATTTTCTTTATCTCTCTCTAAGGGCACACCATGGTGGTTCGCCAGCGAGGACTAGTGCTCTGAACTAGAGCCCTACTCAGGACACTGGTCTGAACAACGACGCAGCTGTTCCCGTTCGAGGTCGAGGGAGCGGACCTGGTCCGGGCAACCTGGAGTGCAACCACGACCAAGGTCCCAGTCGCGACCGGGAAACCAACAGCAGCAACATCCCATCCAGATACGGAGCCTACATCCAGATGGATGACAGCGTCAAGGCCGCAAAGGGCCCACTGGCACAGAGCAAGTCACAACATAATCAGGGGAGCTGGGCACAAGTCGCGTCTCACACTGCCAAACCAAACTCTCCCAAAAGGACGCCAACGCCCATTACACAGAACCCCGAATATCTCAAAATAGTGGAGGGGAACCGTGCCTTCAAGAGTAGCTTGGCGGAACTAAGAGCCGAGTTTGAGGCATTTCGTAGATCGGTTGCTCACAACAATACAAATGCACGCACACAGGCCTACAAAGACAGACAGGTGATCACAGCGACAACGCACACACAGGCTACCGACGACGACGCTAGACCAGGTATCCCAAAATGTACAGAGGCTAATCGCTAAGATTCACACGTTCAAACGACATGTAGATGAGTCTATTGCCTCAATTTGCGCGGGACTCCGCAAGCGCACGAGCGTAAGCCCGGGAGCATCGACGCGGGGACGAAAGGCTATGGAAGCGACTGACAGCGAAAGTATCCATGGCTAATCTAGGAACACGTTTCGCAGAAAGTCTTGAGGTGTGGCAGTGGAACTGCTGCACGTTTCGAACTAAACACGCTAATTTCATACGATATATGGAGTCGGTGCCTATGCCGACGGAGATAATTTGTTTGCAAGAAATAGGAAAGCACAAGAGAAATCTTAAAGGGTACGATTTGTACACCTATCCCGATTACACACAGGTCGCCACTTTCGCCAAAAAGGGTGTCGCGCTAAGTGTAGAATACATCCATGGCGAGATTATACAACATCAAATAATCACGATATGGCCACGTAAGCGCGGCAAGCCGAAAACAGTGATTGTAAACACATATAGCCCTCCCAGAGACAGACTGTCGGACTTTGAGGATGTGGTTTCCGCAGCGATTCGTTTAGCGTATACGCGGGACAGAGTCTTGCTTTTAGGAGACTTCAGTGCACACCACCCCGAATGGGGATACGCGGCAGACTCTCCGAAAGGAAAACTTTTGCTGGATTTGACGGAGAGGTACGGTTTATCCCGTTAACTCGTCTTGATGAACCGACCAGAGTCGGTAACCTTGGAAGTGACACCGCTATATCCTCAGCCTTTCGGTAAACTCGTCCCGTATAAGACGCAAGGTTGCGCAGGTCACACTCACAGATTGGACGAAATATCGCGATCGCCAGGGCAGCACAGATCCGATAACGAACGTCGGAAACTGGGCGAAGCAGCTTCTCAACACGCTGGCGGAAGTGACGAAGGTTGTAGACACAACGCGAGAAGCCCCGGTAGTGGACAGGCACCTGCTACACTTATGGGAGGCCTGCCGTAGCCTCACCAAGAGATGAAAAAGGCGGAGGTTACACAGGAAGCTTAAAATCCGCATTGCTCAGTTAGCTCAGGTGGCGAACACGTACGCACAGGAATTATGCGACGGTAACTTGCGCCAGCTCTGCGATTACTTTAGGGGGACCCTCAGTACCAAAAAGACATGGCACATTTTCCACAGCATGATGAATCTCGGGGGAACCAAGGACGGCAGCGCACACGACGCTCAAGCTACTGGAGAATGAATTCAAGGGCAACGACGAGGAACTCATTGATCACTTAAAGCATATTTATATGGGTAGGAATTCCACAGAGGGGAGCCGGTGCGGTAGCCACACGTAGCCGGAACAACCGAATCTGGACGCACCGATAACTACTGCGCAGGTTTAAGCGGTGGCGCAGTCCTTCAAAAGAAACCGGCGCCAGGGCCCGATCAGATGACTAACACCATGATTCGAAACTTGAGCAACGAAATCATAGATCAGTTAACTGGATACGAGAATATGTGGGTGGATCAGGGAGAAGTACCAACTGAATGAAGGGAAGCAAAAATCATTCTTATTCCAAAACCGGGGAAGCCCCGAGATATTCGAAACCTACGACCGATATCACTAACGTTGTGTGCCGGAACGCTATTTGAAAATGTGATACAGACCCGGTTATCGTGCTACATAAACAGCAACAATCTTTTTCCCACAAACATGTTCGGATTCCGCCCAGATGTGTCGGCACAGGACGTTTTTCTGATGCTTCAGCAGGAAGTCCTGCACCCGGTAAGGGGTTCCCAAGAGAGCATTGTGCTTGCTCTCGACGTAGAAAAGACATTCGATACGATTTCCCACGATGCAATACTGGAAGGACTAGAAGAAGTAGGTTGCGGGACGCGCATTTACCAGTATCTACGCAGCTTTCTGAGAAACCGTACGGCCACCATCAGTCTGGGCTCAACTAGGTCTGAACCCTTTGCAGATCCCGATCGAGGAACCGCACACGGGCCCATACTCTCCCCTCTCCTATTAAACCTGGGAATGCGTAACTCGCACTATAGAACTGAATGCGAAGCAAGCCCTAGGGAGCGCGATTTATGCTGATAATATTACGCTGCGGGCAAATCGGGGATCCCACGGGGATAAGCAGCAGCTTTTCCAGTGGGCCATCCAACAGGTCGAGACGTTCACGCAAGGGGCCGGCATGATATATGCCCCAGAGAAGTTCGAATTTATTCGAAGAAGAGCAAAGTACGCGAGACGAGAAAATCGTCCAAGCTTCGAACTTTTCTTGGACGGGGGGCGTGTAAGAGAGGTGGATAAACTCCGCGTCCTAGGATTATGAATCCAGCAAACGGCGGGAGTAGCACACATGCTCCACCTCCTCAAAGGTACTGCCCAAAACGTAGCTAAGATGATCCGTAGGGTTACACGAACCCGCGAGGGCTTCTCGCAAGAAGAAACGATCCGACTGGTACACGCCTTTGTCATCAGTAGGATTACGTACGCACTCCCCTTCCAAAGCATTACCAAGCAGGAGCTCAAACAGCTTGAAGTCATCATTCGGCGGGCATTTAAAGCTGCTCTGGGGCTTCCGGAAAATATCAGTAGAGAACGTTTCGACAAATTAGGAATCCACAATACCTTCGAGGAATATGCGGCCGTCACCTCAACGCGCAAAAAGAACCACTGTGCGCATCAACGCAGGGCCGGGGTTATTAACCAAACTCGGCTTTGCACTCCGCCCCCAGTTCAGTGCAGAAGAGACAGTGCAGATGACCCAAGCAGTCAGGTAGCACATAATGGTGTCCCCAATTCCGAAGAATATGAGTCCGAGATATCATGCAGGGCGCCGGGAGGCCCGAGCGAGAACCTTGCACCAGAGATTTTGAGGACAACCGGACGTGTACTACACAGATGCAAGTCAAACGAACAGCCACAAGTACACGGTGGTAGCCACGAACCAAAATCGTGTGATAGCTGCATCCGTCAGGGCAAAATCGGCCAGCACAGCAGAAGTCGCAGCGATTGCACTTGGAATTAGGGACGCGCAGAATAGGGACGTATCTGCTGCCATACTCACGGACTCACAAACAGCCTGTCGCCTGTATCTCTCCGGGACGGCGCCGTGCTTAGTACTAAAAATTCTATGGAGTCAAATTACCGGATTCCACAACCTCACTTCGTGCCCCGCACACGAGGGCCTGGAGGGCAACATAAGGGCGGACTGGCTAGCTCGCGTACTAAGCAGCCTCCCTCTACACCGCGCGACATTCTCGACCACCAAAGGCAGGAGCGGAGGCAATATGGACGCCCTCACCCAAAGTTAAAGTCAACAGGCGAGGAATTGGTACCGACTTCAACCGCACACATACACAAACCCACATACACTTAGCCGTATTCACCAAGCACGATACACTGACGAATGCCCGTGTTGCGGGGACACGCCAACGTTACTGCAAATCACGTGGATAAGCCCAAGCAGACCGACACATATAAACTCCACACTACTAAAAACACAAGATTTTAACAGACAGTGGTAGGCGCGGCTTGCGGACGAGGACCAGGACAGCCCACTGGCTGTCCTGGTCCACGTGCTCTTGGACCAAGCCCAGCGAGCCGCTCGTGCCAGTGGAGCCCTGGACTAGGGGCTCGAACTACGGCACTTCAAATTTCATACTATCCATTAAAGTTTCTCTCTCTCTCTCCCGAGCAAACCTCTTCTTCACCTCGCAGAGCTTTGGCACGAGCGCGTGCGAACGCACCAGCTGTGGACGAAGACGACGACGCTTGAACGCGATCATATGGTTCGCATAAATGCGCATTCTGCAAGTGTGGCTGTATAGCCTTCTGGTTACGACACTGGCCTTGGGACTGTGGGTACGCGGGCTCGAATCCCGCCTCAGCAAGAAAGTTTTCATCTTCATTGCTGATGATAATAGTTTCTTGATACGAACCACAAATTACGCCTGGCTTAAACAGCCTCGCTCGTAAAAGTTTGCGATTTCAATTTATTTGCTTGTCTACACACTTAAAATACAGAGATCCGAAAAAACGTTTGTGATTGACAGCTTGATATCGGGTGCTTGAACCGTTAGAGACAATCGCTGGTAGTGCGACAGTGAATAAGAAATGCACTATATTATTTTTATTATTTATTAGAAATGCTGCCAAAGTCCGAGGGCATTTCAGAAATGACTGAGTATTACAAACAGTAGTGTGCAGAACATACAAGTTTAACAGAAACGAAAAAAAAACTAAGTATATTTATTTTACGACTAATAAAAAAAAACCGTGAGAAAGTCGGATTTTGCGCACGGTGAAGGAGAATACAAAAGTATTCTATTTTTTTTAAATACATCACAGTCTCGTAGGACTATCTCACATATTTTATCATTTACAAAACCGGTTTATCAGATAGTCTATGATCATAATTACGTCTGACCTTTATATGATTTCTTCGGCCAGACAAAGTGCTATCATAAATTGATAACTTCCGTGTGAAACACCTTCACATCCGTTCCATTGTTAAAAAACCTTATGGCTTTCCCTGTTTTAATTAAAACGTCCACTTTTTGATGTCATCTTTTAACTGATCAATCAGGTGTATTTGAAGCTGATTTCATGAAGCGTCAAGGATACCAACTGTTTTTTTTACCATTCTTTCAGGGCTGGCAGAGTAGCCATCTGTGTGAGACCTTCCCATGGAACAAACATTCTCACTTCATATGTAGTAATGCAACTGATTGTAAGATGTTCGCACTTAAGGCTGCTGATAAAGTTGCATTAGATGCCTACAGACCACGTTCAGCAAATATCAGACTGCTTTTTTTTAAAACCACGTTTAGTGATAATTTAGACATTTGTGAAAGTTACACTACATATATATATATATATATATATATATATATATATAAATCATGCCTTAGAACTTGTACGGAACTTTGTTCAAACATAACTAAATTTTTCCATGGCGACTATCTTTGAAGGAAGCAGCGGTTTCCTATATATATATATATATATATATATATATATATATATATATATATATATATATACGGTGTGGATCAGAGAACAAACGGGGATAGCTGATATTCTAGTTGACGTTAAGCGGAAGAAATGGAGCTGAGCAGGTCATGTAATGCGTAGGATGGATAACCGGTGGACCATTAGGGTTACAGAATGGCTACCAAGAGAAGGGAAGCGCTGTCGAGGTCGGCAGAAAACCAGATGGGATGATGAAGTTAGGAAATTTGCAGGCGCAAGCTGGAATACGCTAGCGCAAGACAGGGGTAATTGGAGATCGCAGGGAGAGGCCTTCGTGCTGCAGTGGACCTAAAATAAAATATTGGCAAATGATGATGATGATGTCTCATAAGGACCATCTGCAGTTGAGTTCAGAACAGATATCTAAGAACTTAGGTCTCCACGGGAGCTGCAATCGGGGCGGTTCATCCAGCATTGCAATTATGGGAAGTCAAAGAATTTGTCTAAATTTCGTCCTTCTGACTTTAAACGTCTCTTCGACTTTGTGAATTCTACATTTAAAAAAACCTTGAACTCCGCCGCACAACACTTGCAACAGCGAAGCTAGGCGATCGTCGCCCAGCAGTTTCCGGAAGTGCGCGCGAACTTTTCCATCTCATAACTCATGATGACGATAATTTCTTTTCGCGCGTCTCGGACTTACGACCGTCACTGCGCGTTGCATAGCGCAGCTTGCAACACCGACACCGCGTTCCAATACCGAGGAGACCCGCTCCGTGAATGCGTCTCTCTCTCGCTCTCATGGTGCGCAAAACCTGTTCACCTCGCAGAGCACGAGCGTACGAACGCGCCAGCTGTGCACGAAGACGACGACGCTCGAACGCAATCATATGGTTCGCAGAAATTCCTGCTCTGCAGGCGTGGCTGTATAGCCTAGTGGTTACGGCGCTCGGTTTGGGACCGAGGCTACGCGGGCTCGAATCCCGCCTCGGCAAGAAAGTTTCTTTTCTTTCTTGGTTGTTTCTTGCTACGCACCCCAAATTACGGGTGGCTTAAACAAGCTCCGCTGTTAAAAGTACTGTGTAATAAACAACAAATAAACAATATTTAAATCCGGCCCTGGCAGGATTCGAGCACAAGACCTCTTGCATAGAAGCGTGAACATTGAAACTGTTACGCCACGGACGATATAGATCGACAAGCGGCAAAGAACGCCCTTGCGAATATGTTGCCTGCAAGCCAGTGTGTTCAGACGCTTGGCGCGCTTTAATTTCGACACCTCGACAGGTCGAGCAGCTAGTATGAGCGATGTTGCTTGTTCGAAGAGTTGTGCGTTGTAAATAAACGTTCATTTTCGTATTTACTCGCATAGTGGCCTTTGTGTAGTTCTTTTACAGCTCCGTTGGTAGCCCACATTCACAGAGTGGAGTTGCTGCTATTTTTTTTACAAGTGCATCACGATCTCGCAGGAGTACCTGACATATGTTATAATTTACAAAACCGTTCTGTGAGATAAGCTTTGATGTCAATTACATCTGACCTTTCTATGATTTCTTCTAACAAAATAATCTGATAAAATAACTTCTGTGCGAATCACCTTCACAAATAAACCTTATGGCTTTTCCTGTTGTTTTGTTGAAAACTGCCACTCAAATTTTAATGTCATCTTGTTAACTGAGACATCGGCTGTATTTGAATCTGATTTTATGAAGCGTCCAGGATAGTAACTGTTTTTCAAGGCGAAAGCTTTAGATCTCTACGTTTGAATGTCAAGTTGTAAAGTAGAGAAAAACGGTGCGCGCGGGGAAAGGGAAACAGCTGCGCCGGAGGAGCTTTCTGAGAAAGAGGAAAAGGGCAATTCGGCGCAGTAGGAACGTGGAGGGAAAGCGCGGTGGCGGCGCCGGGAGGAGGAGGAAAATATCAGTGGCGACACCCGTCGTACGTTCTGGAAACGGTGGCAGCACGCTCGCGCGCCTTATATACGTCGCCGCGTGGGCTTAGAGCTTCATTCCACATCGCTATGAGTGACGACGCACTAGGCCCAAGTCGCCGGAGGGCAAGACCAAGAAAAACAACCGAGAATCTGTAAAAGCGATACTGTATGCGTCATGCTACACTACAGATCAAAGTGATTCTTGTGAGAGTGCATACCGAGCCCCCGTCGAGAGTTCCTGGGGATGGTGTGTGGACATGTCTTTGGAAATGAATGTGGAAGATATGTACTGTGAGGATTGAAGTGTGTACTGGGAAAGTTGGATCTCATAGAGTGTGAATAAGAGATGCAAAAAGTTTAACGGAATGTCAATATAAAGTCTGACAGCAAGACCGACAGAAAGTTCAACAACACATCAGCACAGCGTTCATCAGAAAGTTCAACTGCCGATGAGCAGAAAGTTCAGCAGAAATTTCAACAGCAGATCAGCAGAGCGTTATGTTCAACAGCATATCAGCATAAATTTGAACACAAAGTGCAAGAGCAGATCAGCAGAAAGTACACTAGAAAGTTCAACCGCCGATCAGAAGAAAGTTCAACAGAAAGTTCAACGCCAGCTCAGCAGAGCGTTCATCAGAAAGTTTAACAGCAGATCAGCAGAGCGTTGATCAGAATGTTCAATAGCAGATCAGCTATTTCAACAGAACCTGCAACAGTATATCAGCAGAAAGTAAAACAAAACAAAAAAAATTACACCATCTTCCCGTAGGGGAACCCTGAGTAGTGTGCGAAGCAGTCATGGGGTCGACTCAAGTTCCCATTAGTTTTCAGTTCGTTGTTTCCGTCAGGTTGAGGTACGTAGCTACCGTTAGCAGCGCCTACCATCGCGCCTTTAACCTAAGCTGTTTCGCATTATCGCGCGCGGAGCCGCAGGTGTTGCCATTCGTTGCGCAATCCGGAGAGAAGAGGAGCGTCGGAGAGGAGAGGAGGAATGCCGAGAGGAAAGGAGATGAGACAAGGAGAGGAGGGGGAGGAGGATGCGCAGGCGCAGTGCGGGTGTGGACGCTGCACGGCGGATGGATGGAGGGAGTGAGTGACATAGCTCCTACCATAAGCTGCTTCGCATCTAAAAGTTCAACAGCAGATCAACAGAAGCTCCAAGTACAATGGGCTTTCATCTTCACATTCTTAGCACGTTCTAAGCATCCCCCGTAGTTTTAACCATCCATTCAGGGCTGGCAGAGTAGCCATGTATGTGAAACATTGCCATACAAATAACATTCTGTTTGCACATTCAGTTATGACAAGTTACTGTAAGATGTTCGCACTTAAGGCTGCTGATAACATTGTATCAATTGCCTAGAGACACCATCACAAATATCAGACAGCTTTCTTTTTACCATGTTTTATGATTTATTGGACGATCGTCAAAATTATACATTTATACGGGGTGTTAATTTTTAAGTTTTACGCACTTATTAGAAATCGCCTGTGGCAGGTAGCATAATTCTTATCATTGAGCTGGATTAGTTGATGAGGCGGACAATAGTAGCGAGAGAAATCAAAACACATGTTCCACTAATTAACGAAAATTCACTCATGAACTTCTCAGTTAATTTCTTTACAACACATATTGCAATTTACGAATTGTAGGTGGTGAGCTTGTCAAGCGTATCCACTTGGAATGAATTTCCAGAATGATACCAATTTGGAGAGATGCGCCATCAAACTCGCTCTAAAAACGCAGTGTTGTTCCACTTACTTTTTTTTACCAAAATGATGTTTTATACGTTGAAGGAGAAAAGTAACGGGAACGACCATTTATTTCGTCGCACACTTGGGGAAATATTATTTCGAAACTAGTGTCATACTGGAAATTCATTTCAAGTGAATATGCCGGACAAGCTCACTGGCTACAATTCGTAAATTCCAATATGTGTCGTAAAGTAATTAACTAAGAAGTTAATTTGTAAATTTTGTTAATTAGTTGAATGTGTGTTTCGATTTCTTGTGCTACTAATGGCCGCCTCATCGAATAACCCAGCTCAACAATAAGCATTATGCTACCTGCCACAGGCGATTTTTAAAATTTCCGTAACGCCTGATGTTGAACACCCGGTATATACTGTATACATATCATGCCATGACACTTACACGAACCTTTCATAAACGCCACTAAACTTTTCCATGACGACCACATTTGACGGAAGCAGTGGTTTCCCACCATTGGCAGATAAACCAGCTGCGTCTTCTGACGCTCATTCTCAGCGTGTACGTCTGTCACGAAAGGCTCTACGCAAATAGAGCTACAAGAATGCTACTTATTCATATAAATGAATGTACGTGCGTCCACTGAAACGTGCGCAAGTGTTCAAATGAGCGAAGGTCTTCTTAACCAAGTTGAATGCACTTTATTCAGAAATAAGTACATCTACTAGGAAACGCAAAAAACGATAACAAGTTTCCGAAAAGTAAAAAAAAAACTTTTCATTTCAATTTATTTGCGCGTTCTACACATTTAAAACAAAGTGATCGGAAAAGGTTTCGCGATCGACATCTTTAACCCTCAGACGAAATGGGTAGTAGTGCGACAGTGATTACGAGCAGCACTTTAAATTTTTTTTATTCTTGGAAATATTCTGAAAGCCCGAAGGTATTACAGAAAGAAGTGGCTATTACAAACAGTAGCGGCGAAAAAAAATTGCCAGCTTCACAGACTTAACGTCGCGAAGACTGATGAAACAGCGAAGCTGGTGGCTTATACTAGCTTTTACTTAGCTTTACCTTGGCTTTTACTTAGCTATCACTTGGCTTATACTTAGCGTTAACTTGAATTTTCACTCAGCTTTTACCTTTACTTTTCCTTAGCTTTAACTTTCCTTTAACATTGATTTGTCTATCTTCACGGTGAGCTTCTTCGTGGCGTTGCCGAGACGGAGCTTCTCTCTCTGTGAACTCTGCATCTCCAACCATCCTCCGTCACTTTGCTTCAGGAGCCCTTGCTCGGAACTCCGTATCTGCGCACAGTCACCGAAGCCGCTCCCGAGTTGCATCACGACGCTGTTGACGCCGCCTCTCTCCTTCTTCGAGAGAAAGCTGCTTCTTCGTCCTAGCCATGCTCACGGCAGAATGACGCCACCGCCAGTGCACGTTCTCTACAGCTCAGGAAAACCCCGTACGTCATGGTTACGTGATCACTTCATTATCTCTTAAGCTCCACCTAAAATTCTGTTGGGGCACACTCTCCCTCTATCTCTACACCGCTACGTCATCACTACCCTCTCTTTAGCTCCAGCCACCTGCTGCTCAGTGCGCTTCTTCCTCCTCTCTCACCCTCGCCGCTCTCTCAATACATTAAATGAAAAAATAAGACACCCACCCTATCGTAGTAATTGCTACAACGGAAAACCATACAGGTTCCTCGAAAGAAAAGCCTCGAAGTTGCAGAAAAATTCGTCCTGGTCCGGGACTCGAGTCCGGGACCACCGCCTTTCCAGGGCCGCCACTCCACCATCTGAACTAACCAGGCGGCTAGCAGATGGCAGAGCGAAGTTGAATTTATCAACTCGAAGCAAGGGCAAGTGTATGACGTAATAGTTCCACAGAAACCCGCTAGGTGGAGCGAAATAATTAAATGGAAAAATGAGACATCAACGCAGTCGTAGCAATGGCTACAACGGAAACCCATACGGGTTGCTCGAATGAAAAGCCTCGCAGTTGAAGAAAAATTCGTCCTGGCTCAGGACTTGAACCCGGGATCACCGCCTTTCAAGGGCAGCCGCTGTTCCATCTAAGCTAACCAGGCGGCTAGCAGGCGTACATGGCGTATGGATATAATATTGGCTTATATGGCATGCAAGTAATCTGATAAATACGAGCAGGAAAAATAAACACGCAAAAAGAACGTAGCTGAAAGCACGTTAGTGTCAATTTTCTTTCAATTCTCTCCAAAATCCTAATTGACAGCATGCCAATCAGAGCTGTAATTGAAATATTAGGTAATTCAATTAATAAATCAATGGCATCAACAGAAAATTGCTCGCGGCTGCTCTACTCGACTATGAACAATATGCACTTCGTTTTCATCGCATATAATGGCCCACGTTTTTTTAAAAACGCGATGCATTATAGCTGAGACAACCTGTATAATCCTAAGTACTGACTAGCATTCTTTTGAGGTTACCATTGACGTCTATGCCGCGTACTAACCTTTCATCGGAAACGCGTGTACACATAAAAGCTGTTTTAAATAACAACGCGATTTCGTGGGTAGTCTTCTGCTCAAGCGAATCTAAACGGACATTGAGCTTGCAGTTTCAACTTGTGAGAACACTCACAAATCGACGCAAAGGTAACAACAAAGTAAATGATTGTTAATTCGATGGACACAGGACACGCCATTTCAATCCTATGGCAATTCGCGAGAGAAAAAGATTGCACTGGATTTCCAGAAAGCAACACATAACACTTAAAAAGGCAAAATGTCACAAAAAAGCAACAAATTACACTGTTAACTGCAAAGCGTAGCGTATCTGCATACACATATACCTTCCTTTCGCATACAGACACCCACCGTGATAGCTCAGTAGCTATGGCGTATCGCATCCTGAGCACGCTGTGATGGTTTCGATCGTATAACGGAAGCCACATGTCGATTGGGGCGAAATGTAGTAATCATCGTGTACTGATACTTAGGTGCATGAGAAATTATTCCGGAGTCCGCCGCTACGGCGTGCCTGATCACGGTTTTGGCACGTAAAACTCCTGATTATGGCTTTTGTTTTAATTGGCGCGCTTGCGCACCCTGAAAACGCTGTACGTATGTACAATGACAAAAATGAAGCCTCAAGCAGATGTTCAACCTATTCGGTGCATGTTGGAAGTATCACCCTTGCCAATACTGGTGAAGCTAGGTGATTACTCGACGATGCAGGCATTTTTCATGCGAAAACTTTGTGTGCCCCATTACGAGAGAATCAGTCGGCGGCGGCGGTGTGACCGGGCAATGGTATCAAAAATGGCCGACGGCGCAAGGAGTAAAAACACGTCAAAAATGCTCTGATTGACCACAAATTTCTCAGGAAGGTCCATATAAACAATGTAGTATATGGCTTTGAAAAAAAATTAGTTCATTTCGATCGGGCTGGGTATCGAACGTCGGCTCCCGGGGGGCCAGACGAGCACGCTTCCCTGAGGCCGAGGTGGCTCCAAGGTTCAAGCTGACTAAAGGTGTGCCTAGTGCGGGAGTCATTGCCCACGTCACGTTGCCAGGCATGCTCGCGCGAGCAAACGCTCTTGGCGCACAGCGAAGCATCAACGAAACGCGTGGAGTAATAAATTTTGGTGGCCTGAACTTCTTGCGTTGCTCGGGTGACTAAAGGTTTCACCAAAATGACTATTATGCTTTCGAATTCCCACACGTAAGCAGTCCTAAGTATTTATGCCGATATAGTTTTGTGCCGTTATTGTTCTTTTAACAACTAGCCGTGATTTCTTGCCTCGTCTAACCGTTGTTGCGGGCTGGTACAAAAGAAAGTGCAGTCTAACACAGCGGTAAAAACCACAAAGAGGTAGGGTACCGCTGTGCGATTGCACCGGTGGTACTTTCTAGTACCGCACAGCGATAGCGCTGACGGTAATGGAAGCGTTCTCTCATTCTGTCCTCGTGACAGCAACCGTTACGGGACGCTGTTGTTGAGCCACTAAGCCTTGACACGATCTGGACCGGGTGAGGTGGGTCGGCACCGCAGTAATCAGGAGACGACCACGAACAAGGGCATCATGATGACGAAAATGAGAACAAGTGTATTTACTTTATGATGCACGGTTGTGACTCGATCCGAGTCCCGAGCGGTTTCGGTTAAAGTGGGGCCCGGACAGCCCTAAATAACATTTCCAGACAATCTGCGGCGTATTTCTCGGGAGTTTTATCTCTTGTGGTTTGTCGCTGTATAGGTGCAACAATTGGCGGGAGATTTTTCGAGTGATTTCTTTGTGTGGTCCGTCACCGTACAGCCGAGTCATCTCGAGGTGTCACCATGGATGAAAACTATAGGAGCCAGACAGACCGGAATATTCTCCATTATCAACACAGTGGGCGCGGGTGCACGCAAAGAATTTCACTCAAGCGCCCTTGGCTTCACAAAAAACAGCAAGCTGGAATTTTTCCCAGATTTGCTGATCACAACAGCCCATCTAACGCCACAGGTGGTCTCCCATGGGTTGCTGCATACTTGGCCCTCGAAAAGTCCGGTAGACACCGTGCGTCTCCCTCATTTCACCATTTGGTGCGAGGCTTCCAGGTCAAGCTTTCTGGAAATAAACCACAGCAAGCCCGAGGCACCACAAACAGAGATAATCAACCCAAATAACCATAACTTCCCCGTCTTCGCATTCTTCAAATAATACATTCTTAGAATCGTATCTGCAGCCGATCGCTTGAGATTCCAAAGATGTACAAAGAACAAAACAAAGACGTCATAGCGTACTTTATCAACCTGTCACCCAATGTTTTGATTCTCTTGCGAGAGAAAGCCACATTTATTGACATATTGGGAGCGCATTGAAACAAAATGTTAATGGTGTTATTCATAAATTCAAAACATAGAAATCATACGCATCCGAAGAAAAACAAAAACGGGGCATTTTACAACAATTCGGATTACACAGGGAAGCTACGGTGGAGGGTTTCAGCATTGGCGTTGCGACATCCTTTCCTGTACATGGCATCAAAATATTATTCCTCCAGACTAAGGCTACAGCGAAACAATGTACGTTCTTTTGTGACATATTTCGAAGCCACTTTAAAGGACAATGCTGTGTTACAACTCGGAACCTCGATTCTGGAAGAAAACATTCGAGCTTGTGTATCGCCTATATCAGGCAAGCGCACTCCTTTTCCGAAGTACTGTGCGCCTGTTGGCTGATAGTCAGCTTCCGGCTTACAAACACTGCCGCATGCTCGTTCCTGTTTCCTCTTTCCTGGCTGAGTGCCGCGCCCATGCTTAAGTCACTTGCGTGGCGCTCTCGTAGTGGTAAACACGACGCAAGGAATGTTTCAGTTATGAAAAGCCTTTATGGTGGTTTGAGCATAATGAAAAATACGTCTCTCATCAATGAACAAACACTACAAATCCAATAGAAACCCTAAGAGCAAACTATACACAGCGTGAGGTAATTAAACGAATTTCCTAAGAATCTCAGGCACGAAGTATTGGAAAGTGCAAATTATTTACAATGAGTCCACCGGGCGTTGCCTCGTGGCCTCATCGTCGCTGTTTCCGAGGAAAGGTCGTTGGGCCCGCCAATGTATCGTGAATTCGACGTCGGCATCTCAGTCCGCCAGCTTCACGGTTCATCTGGCAAGCGCGTCAGGACGGTGGGGTAACCGAGGCGTCTAAATCGTTCTGCCGACTACGCTTGCTTGGGGATCCTAGCCGAAGGCACTCTTGGAAACGGCGCCGTCAGTCTGCAGCCGCCGGAGACCCACTCAGCACACGGGTCTCAGCTGGCGCAGCCGGGTCTCAAGCCTAGCGAGGCCCTCTGGGGCGGTATACAAGCTGTTATGATCAGCGAATCCAGGCAAACTTCCAGCTGGCATTCTTTGGTCGAGCTGTGTGACCTTCTTGAGTGAACGTAGCTGCATCCACCCAGCTCCACTGTGTTGCGGATGGACAAGATTCCGGTCTGTCTGGCTCCTGACATTATTCGCACCCACGGTCACATCCTGAGAGCACTCAGCTGTAGAGTGGCAGACGACACGAAGGAAACAACCCGAAAAATGGCCCGCCAATTTTCGCAGCTATACAGCGACATACCACAAAAGGCAAAACTCCCTACGAATACGCTGCCGATGTTCTAGAATTTGATATTAAAGGCAGTATGGTCCCCACTTTAACCAGTCTCTCTTCGAGTCCCAACCATGCATCATGAAGTAAAAATTAAGCAAGTGTTAGAAGGTTTGTAAAAGGTGAAGCCGAAAGCCTGCCAGCTGTGGAACAAGACGACGAGAAACGCGGGAGCAGTAGCATGAGCGCAAGGGGCAGTATGGGAACGCAGGCATGATCAACAGCCCTGGAACCATCGAAACTTATCACTGACGTGCTTTAAGCCAGGCTATTTTTGCGCGTTTATTTTTGGTCGTCTGTGTATATGAAATAAATGTGTTTGTGTGTATGCAGGTAAACTACATTTTTGTGATAAACGCTGTCATTCACGTCTTTTTTTTTACAATTTACGTTTGCTAATTGAACATTATGGCGTTCTGAAAATTGAGTGCAACCATTTTCTTCCGCGACTGGTCGTATGGTTGACGGGGCGTGCCTCGGATCTTCGCGCATTAATAAACATTTCTTGTGTTCACACCTCCGTCTCGATTTGTGAGTGTTCCCACACATTGAAACTGTCACCCCACAAACTAGAAGCTCAATGCCTGTTTCGATCAGCTTTAACAGAAAACTACCAGCGAAATTGAAACGGCGTTTATGCGTAGTCGCGTTACCGATGAAAGGTTAGTACGCGGCATGGACGTCAATGGTGACCTGAAAGTAATGCGAGATAGTATACTTAGGAATATACAGGGTGCGCCAGCTATAGTGCATCGCGTTTTTAAGAAACGTGGGCCGTTCTATGCCATGAAAACCAAGTGCATATCCTTCATACCCTTACAAAAATGCCTATTAACATTATGTAGACCTCCTACCAACTTTCTATTTACTTTACTGACATTCTATTTACATTTACATTCTAGTAACATTTGTACATAGGATGTCAAAATACATCTTCCTTACTTTTGTATAAAGAATATTTTAAATACACCGTTAAAAGACTTCCTTCTTACTTTTGTATAATGACTATTTTAAGTACACCGATAACAGACCTCCTTCTTACTTTTGTATAAAGAATATTTTAAGTAAACCGTTAACAGACTTCCTTCTTACTTTTGTATAAAGAATATTTTAAGTACACCGTTAACAGACTTCCTTCTTACTTTTGTATAAAGAATATTTTGAGTACACAGTTAACAGATTTCCTTCTTACTTTTGTCTAAATAACACCTCCAATACTCCGTGAAAAGTTTATTACTTTTGTGTAAAGAATGTTTCACTATACACCATCAAAATATTTCTTTTGGCGAAGGACATGCATCTTCAGTACGCCAACGGATCGTGCTGTTTGCCAAAAAAAGTTTAGAATGGGAACTTGAGAGCTTTTTACAAATTTGCCTAACGCCGATATATAACATAGTTAGCAATCAAGTTCTTTGTTTTAAATTGCAGTTCCAACCCAAGTAGGTAGCGAATTGTTGACGGAGTGCTACTAAAATGTTCAAAGAAATATGTTAGCAAACTATTATTAGAACATTTTTAGAGGTTCGACTGGACTAAGTGACCCTGCAGTGACGTCAGCACAGTTCGAGAAAATTAGCTTGCGCTACACCAACTGAACGGTGTGATGATAGCGGAGTATTATGCAGGCCGCGCACCAGTTGCACAGCGTTAGCCCGGCATTATAGGGCCGATTAACGCTCGAGCCGCATCGCCCGCATGCCGTGCGCGTGCGGGAAACTGCACATTTCGCACACTGGTGCACAAATTTCAATTTACACTGGGCTCGTACATGCAGTGTAAACCAAAATAGGTGTATCAGTCTGGCGAATTGTGGAACTTTTCGCCCGACAGCATGCGTGCGGGGTGGCGTGCGGCTGGAGCGTAAATCGGCCCTTACCACGCACTGCTATTGAAAGGCCACTAACTAGCTTTATAACAACATAATCAGGTCTGTACACTCCGAGATATAAAGAGTACGCCCTAAGCTGGAACATGTCAGCACAGTATCATCATGGTCTCTGTTAAAAAGAAGAAAAAGAGCCAGAACTAAGAGTAACACGGTGCTGGAACGCTGCCTCTCAAGCGTCCAAAAAGCTGCAAAATACAGCTGCTGCTTAGTGAGAGCAATTGTGTTGACCTGAGAAAATGCACAAGTCGAAGACAAAAAAAAAGTGAACTCCGGAAATGTCCAATTCCTACAAAATTATTCTGAGAAAAAAATGAAATGATCCTTACTGTATAAAAATGCTTCCCTATTCGCACGCTTTCGTCCCTTCATCCTACCGACGGCTCGCCCAAACTAAAAAAATAATAATAAAGAAATGAGATCTAATAGGAAGTTCCATCAAAGTGAAGGCAAAGTAACTAACTTTCAACTCATCTGCTTCACGGTAATTGTTGCTTGCTGTGGGAAAACTGGTCGAAAAGTGATAATTACGTACTCATAATATTCAGTGATTTCGCTTCATGACACGGCGACAAAGTTCTGAACTCCGATAAGGTTTTGCCGTGGCCATACAACATTCTTAATTACGGCTTTCGCAATTACGGCATTCCGCTGTGCCAAGAGCCAGAATATCTAAGGCATGCTTTTGCCATGTTTCGGGCGCTTGAAGAATGGTAACGTCATTGCCGCCACGCTTTAAACATCGCTAACTATAAAAGTAATACTACTTGACAAGAATACCTTTCAGCATTGCCTGGTGCTGGGCTCTATGAAGCAAATTTTCGGCTTTGAAAGCGGCAAGTGCTATCTGATGTTCTTGTGCAAAATACAATAACCTTGACATAAAAACTTACCCTATGGGATATTATTTTTCTTTTATTTTAATTGCATTTGGAGCAAAAGCCGTCTTCATAACAATAGTTCTCTCGAAAAATAATATTATACAGCCCCTAACAACATCACAAAATTAAGCCGGCTGTTTTTTTAGACTTTTAGCTAGAGGACTGCGCATATGTCTAGGAGCTCCACGAGCGACTTCCAGCCGTCTTGTAACAGCTGAGGCTCGTCAATCACCGTTTCCAGTCATGAGAACTACAGAAACATGCCGGCATTATTTTCGTCTTCAAACACAGCATAAAAACCACCCATTGGCTCTAGACATAATGAAACGAGATAGATGTTATGTTAATAAAGAAATTCAGGAAAATCTTCATGTATTGCCAAGAAATGAATTTTGGAACTCAGATGTCGAATATCCTCCATGGCTGCTTACTCGTCCAAAAATCGAATTGTCAGTAGATGGCATATTCAGAAAAAGAGACATGTGCATTCAAGCTGCTCAACAACTAGCACTTTACCAGATTTATATGCGGTATTCAGGATACGTACACGTCTATACAGATGGCTCCAGTACAGCAACCTCGTCAGCTTCAGCATTCTATATACCACGCCTCAATAAACACGAATCGTTTAAGTTATCTCGTGCGACTTCGTCCACAACGGCTGAACTGTTCGCAATCCTATGTGCGCTAAAATTTATAACTTCAGTACGAGATGCGCAAAAATGGGTAATTTTCAGCGATTCACAGGCGGCACTCATATCACTCTGCAGCACAAAATCAAAAACAATCAGTGATAGTATAATATACGAAACACTTAGAGACCTCACGAAGGCAAGCCAAGAGAAGCATGAAATAAGATTCCAGTGGATACCTGGACATTGTAACATTCCTGGCAACACAGCAGCCGATGAAGCAGCACGACAAGCACACCTCAAAGATGATGCAATTTCGCTCCCAATATCAAAAAATGAATTACGCTGTATCATAAGGGCAACATCTTTTAAAATGCGTAGAAATACGTGGTTTGACCAGAATTCGAAGAGCTCTGATTTATACCATATTGATCCGCTTATTGAATTCAAATTTCCGTTGTCATTAGACAGAAATGTGGAAACCCTTATTCATCGATTACGACTAGGCACTGCCTACACAAAACATTTCTTACATAGAATTGGCCATGCGGAAACCCCCGAATGTGATTGTGGATTTGTAGATGAAGATGTATATCACCTCCTTTTAGATTGTCCACATCACGACACACCAAGACGCCGACTTAAATCAACTTTATTGGCATTAGACCGCAGACCTTTCAGTTTAAGGAAACTTTTGGGCCCTTGGTCAACAACGGCCTTGCAAAAGAGCGCTCTAAAAGCGTTAACAACATTTCTTGAAGAGAGCGGCATTGTTGGCCGTTATTAACGCTTGTAATGTTTCTTTTATTTCAATGTAGCTGTGAATGTGTTTGTGGATTATGATTGTGTTGTATGTATGATTGATTGCACGTGTTGAGATTATGATTTGTGGATTTGTGATTTATGTTTATATTATGTGCTGACTATATGTGAAAATGTGATTATATGTGACTATATGTAAAAATGCATGTACACGATGTGTGCACCACCCGCCGACTAGAGACTGTATTGTAAGGTGCCATAATTGTTTATATTCTTGAGACTTTTTTCTCCAGTGCAGTGGAGTGATTGAACTTCTACATTGTATGTACCACTTTTTTTCCTCACCGTGTTGCTGTGCAAACGTTGCTTATATGAGAAGGCTATTTTAAACCCTGTATGTTGTAGGTTAGACGTATTCAAGAGTTGAGGAGTAGCCGGCGCAACATCTCCTCATATCATATCAATAAAAAAAAAAGCCGGCTGTTTGTAAGGTTCTTTTTCGACCTCGGCCATAAGGAACGTTCCTCCCTCTAAGTGCGCTCCCCCATGAAGGGGATGCGCGCACAAAGGCCCGTCACACCTAATCACCGAGGGGAATTCCAGGTGTCATTCAACCCTGCGCACCGTTCGGCGTATTTCGGCGGTGGTGAAGGCGAGCTGGTGGATGGAAAGAATGTCACAAGCCTATCTCGCACATGCGCACAAACTTGCACGTGGTCCGAGTCGAGCCAAAGAGGAGCCCATCGTCATCGATACTACTTCCTTTGCCACGCTGGCGTGGTACGGTCGGTGCGATGAAGGGGTGTTTGGTCGCGTTCTGTATCAGTTTTTAGCTATTTTTGCTGCAGTTTGTGCTTATGCTGTGTTGGTGGCTGATTCATCAATACAAGAGGACTTCCAGGCACACGTGGATGCGTAATAATTTGTGACGGAAATAGCTAACTAGCACCGTGCTTGCGAAGGCGACGGCGTTTTCTTCGTTCCGTGATGTCAACGTTTCTGCAACTTCTTTGCCAGCTTTTCAAGACAGCACTGCACCGAAGTTTTGTCTCCTTATTATAAAAAAAAACGTAAGTGCTTTTCCATCATTTTGATAAACATTTTTTTATTTCAGTTTCTTATACCGCATTTTGGCAGGTAGTTACGAGCGCGAAATGCAATGACGTGAAATGTTTTATAAATGATCTTTTTACAAACTTGAACTATTGCGCGTCATGCGGTTCGCTTGAATTGGATATAAACGTGAAGCGTACAAACACGAGGTTCTGACAGAGGTCGCGATGACTTAATTTGGGGTAAATAATGTATGGTCATGAACTAATTATTTGCTCTTGCCTTACTGCTACTCCCTTCCTTTTTTCAGGATACAACGCCAAGGATCTCACAGCAACAATCTCACAAAAAGAAACATTTCCATAATAGCTAAGGTGCAACTACAACTGACGCCCATGTGCTTAAGCTGCTTCGCATAACTACAGTCTCATTTCTGCGGTTCCCAAGTTTGACTGATTGAATAATGTAATAAATGGGTGATGCAATCTTCGCAATGCTTCCAATTTGTCAGACCTTTATTTTCAGTAGCTCCTTTCGCAACCTGTGGCTTCAGCTGCACATCGCGTCAGGAGCTTAGATAATTTATCAATACTCCAATAAGATCCCGTAAATATATACATAAGGTGACAGACGTTAATAGCGTCCAATAAATGAAATGAATAGTTGCAGCTCGGAGCATTATAGGGTGGTATGCTGGTGCACTGGATCTAAAGTTATAAATTTTCAGGTTAGCATAAATTTATAAGCAGCGTTGAACATGTTTTTATTCACATACTGTGACCAAGTGTGGACAATTTTTCTAGATTGTGTAAAGGAAAAATGTTGGTAGGAGGTTTGAAATAATTCAGTAATAATGAGGCCTAAAAAACTGTCAGTAGAAAACTGGTAGGATGTTGACAAAGTCTGCAAACATGTTTCTATTCAATGTTGGTGGCCAATTGTTAGAACAATGTTACTAGCGTGTCTAAAGAAAGCGCTAGTAAATTGTTAATAGGACGTTTACAGAAAGCCTATGAACATGCTTCAATTTAATGAATGCTAATAGGAGGTCTAAAGAAACGTGTTTCTACACAGTAGGAAGTTCACAGACAGCCTATGAACATGCTTCAATTTAATGACTGTTAATAGCCTGTTTCGATCAGCTTTAACAGAAAACTACCAGCGAAATCGCGTTGTTAATAAAAACGGCGTTTAGGCGTAGTCGCGTTACCGATGAAAGGTTAGTACGCGGCATGGACGTCAATGGTGACCTGAAAGTAATGCTAGATAGTCTACTTAGGAATATACAGGGTGCGCCAGCTATAGTGCATCGCGTTTTTAAGAAACGTGGGCCATTCTATGCCATGAGAACCAAGTGCATTTGTTCATAGTCGAGTAAAGCAGCGGTCTGCAAATATTTGTTTATATTGAATTTGTTCATTAATTACAATTAGAAAATGTTGCAATTACTGCTCGGAATGGCCTGCTGTTTATTACAATTTTATGCGAAAATTCAAAGAAACTTATCACTGACGTGCATTCAGCCAGGTTGTTTTTGCGCGTTTATTTTTGGGTATCTGTGTATATGAAAGGAATGTGTTTGTGTGTATGCAGATAATCTACGCTTTTGTGATAAATGCTGTCAGTTACTTCTTTTTTTGTAACAATTACCGTTTTCTAATTGAACAGCGCGTTGTTCTGAAAATCGAGCGCATCCATTTTCTCCCGCGAATGGCCGTATGGTTGAAGGGGCGTGTCTTGGGTCTTGCGCATTAATAATCATTTATTGTGTTCACACCTGAGTCTTGATTTGTGAGTGTTCACACACATTGAAACTGTCACGCCACAAACTAGAAGCTCAATGCCTGTTTCGATCAGCTTTAACAGAAAACTACCAGCGAGATCGCGTCGTTATTTAAAACGGCGTTTATGCGTACTCGCGTTACCGATGAAAGGTTAGTACGCGGCATGGACGTCAATGGTGACCTGAAAGTAATGTTAGATAGTCTACTTAGGAATATACAGGGTGCGCCAGCAATAGTGCATAGCGTTTTTATGAAACGTGGGCCATTCTATGCCATGAAAACCAAGTGCGTGTTGTTCATACGCGAGTAAAGCATGCGGTCAGCAAATCTTTGCTGATATTGAAGTTATTTAATAATTGCAATGATGTAATGTTTCAATTACTGCCCGGAATGGAGTTCTGGCAATTACAATTTTGTAGAAAATTCAAAGAAACTTTAAACGGACGTGCGTTCAGCCAGGTTGTTTTTGCGCGTTTATTTTTCGGTATCTGTGTATATGAAAGGAATGTGTTTGTGTGTATGCAGATAATATACGCTTTTGTGATAAATGCTGTCAGTTACTTCTTTTTTGTGACAATTTCCGTTTTCTAATTGAACAGCGTGGTGTTCTGAAAATCGAGTGCATCCATTTTCTCCCGCGAATGGCCGTATGGTTGAAGGGGCGTGTATTGGGTCTTGCGCATTAATAATCATTTATTGTGTTCACACCTGAGTCTTGATTTGTGAGTGTTCACACCCATTGAAACTGTCACCCCACAAACTAGAAGCTCAATGCCTGTTTCGATCAGCTTTAACAGAAAACTACCAGCGAAATCGCGTTGTTAATTAAAACGGCGTCTATGCGTAGTCGCGTTACCGATGAAAAGTTAGTACGCGGCATGGACGTCAATGGTGACCTGAAAGTAATGCTAGATAGTCTACTTAGGAATATACAGGGTGCGCCAGCTATAGTGCATCGCGTTTTTAAGAAACGTGGGCCATTCTATGCCATGAGAACCAAGTGCATTTTGTTCATAGTCGAGTAAAGCAGCGGTCAACAAATGTTTGTTTATATTGAATTTATTCATTAATTACAATGAGAAAATGTTGCAATTACTGCTCGGAATGGCCTGCTGTCTATTACACTTTATGCGAAAATTCAAAGAAACTTATCACTGACGTGCGTTCAGCCAGGTTGTTTTTGCGCGTTTATTTTTGGGTATCTGTGTATATGAAAGGAATGTGTTTGTGTGTATGCAGATAATCTACGCTTTTGTGATAAATGCTGTTAGTTACTTCTTTTTTTGTGACAATTACCGTTTTCTAATTGAACAGCGCGTTGTTCTGAAAATCGAGCGCATCCATTTTCTCCCGCGAATGGCCGTATGGTTGAAGGGGCGTGTCTTGGGTCTTGCGCATTAATAATCATTTATTGTGTTCACACCTGAGTCTTGATTTGTGAGTGTTCACACACATTGAAACTGTCACCCCACAAACTAGAAGCTCAATGCCTGTTTCGATCAGCTTTAACAGAAAACTACCAGCGAGATCGCGTCGTTATTTAAAACGGCGTTTATGCGTACTCGCGTTACCGATGAAAGGTTAGTACGCGGCATGGACGTCAATGGTGACCTGAAAGTAATGTTAGATAGTCTACTTAGGAATATACAGGGTGCGCCAGCAATAGTGCATAGCGTTTTTATGAAACGTGGGCCATTCTATGCCATGAAAACCAAGTGCGTGTTGTTCATACGCGAGTAAAGCATGCGGTCAGCAAATCTTTGCTGATATTGAAGTTATTTAATAATTGCAATGATGTAATGTTTCAATTACTGCCCGGAATGGAGTTCTGGCAATTACAATTTTGTAGAAAATTCAAAGAAACTTTAAACGGACGTGCGTTCAGCCAGGTTGTTTTTGCGCGTTTATTTTTCGGTATCTGTGTATATGAAAGGAATTTGTTTGTGTGTATGCAGATAATATACGCTTTCGTGATAAATGATGTCAGTTATTTCTTTTTTTGTGACAATTTCCGTTTTCTAATTGAACAGCGTGGTGTTCTGAAAATCGAGTGCATCCATTTTCTCCCGCGAATGGCCGTATGGTTGAAGGGGCGTGTATTGGGTCTTGCGCATTAATAATCATTTATTGTGTTCACACCTGAGTCTTGATTTGTGAGTGTTCACACCCATTGAAACTGTCACCCCACAAACTAGAAGCTCAATGCCTGTTTCGATCAGCTTTAACAGAAAACTACCAGCGAAATCGCGTTGTTAATTAAAACGGCGTCTATGCGTAGTCGCGTTACCGATGAAAGGTTAGTACGCGGCATGGACGTCAATGGTGACCTGAAAGTAATGCTAGATAGTCTACTTAGGAATATACAGGGTGCGCCAGCTATAGTGCATCGCGTTTTTAAGAAACGTGGGCCATTCTATGCCATGAGAACCAAGTGCATTTTGTTCATAGTCGAGTAAAGCAGCGGTCAGCAAATGTTTGTTTATATTGAATTTATTCATTAATTACAATGAGAAAATGTTGCAATTACTGCTCGGGATGGCCTGCTGTCTATTACACTTTATGCGAAAATTCAAAGAAACTTATCACTGACGTGCGTTCAGCTAGGTTGTTTTCGCGCGTTTATTTTTGGGTATCTGTGTATATGAAAGGAATGTGTTTGTGTGTATGCAGATAATCTACGCTTTTGTGATAAATGCTGTTAGTTACTTCTTTTTTTGTGACAATTACCGTTTTCTAATTGAACAGCGCGTTGTTCTGAAAATCGAGCGCATCCATTTTCTCCCGCGAATGGCCGTATGGTTGAAGGGGCGTGTCTTGGGTCTTGCGCATTAATAATCATTTATTGTGTTCACACCTGAGTCTTGATTTGTGAGTGTTCACACACATTGAAACTGTCACCCCACAAACTAGAAGCTCAATGCCTGTTTCGATCAGCTTTAACAGAAAACTACCAGCGAAATCGCGTCGTTAATTAAAACGGCGTTTATGCGTACTCGCGTTACCGATGAAAGGTTAGTACGCGGCATGGACGTCAATGGTGACCTGAAAGTAATGTTAGATAGTCTACTTAGGAATATACAGGGTGCGCCAGCAATAGTGCATAGCGTTTTTATGAAACGTGGGCCATTCTATGCCATGAAAACCAAGTGCGTGTTGTTCATACGCGAGTAAAGCATGCGGTCAGCAAATGTTTGCTGATATTGAAGTTATTTAATAATTGCAATGATGTAATGTTTCAATTACTGCCCGGAATGGAGTTCTGGCAATTACAATTTTGTAGAAAATTCAAAGAAACTTTAAACGGACGTGCGTTCAGCCAGGTTGTTTTTGCGCGTTTATTTTTCGGTATCTGTGTATATGAAAGGAATTTGTTTGTGTGTATGCAGATAATATACGCTTTTGTGATAAATGATGTCAGTTATTTCTTTTTTTGTGACAATTTCCGTTTTCTAATTGAACAGCGTGGTGTTCTGAAAATCGAGTGCATCCATTTTCTCCCGCGAATGGCCGTATGGTTGAATGGGTTGAATGGGGTCTTGCGCATTAATAATCATTTATTGTGTTCACACCTGAGTCTGGATTTGCGAGTGTTCACATACATTGAAACTGTCACCCCACAAACTAGAAGCTCAATGCCTGTTTGGATCAGCTTTAACAGAAAACTACCAGCGAGATCGCGTCGTTATTTAAAACGGCGTTTATGCGTACTCGCGTTACCGATGAAAGGTTAGTACGCGGCATGGACGTCAATGGTGACCTGAAAGTAATGTTAGATAGTCTACTTAGGAATATACAGGGTGCGCCAGCAATAGTGCATAGCGTTTTTATGAAACGTGGGCCATTCTATGCCATGAAAACCAAGTGCGTGTTGTTCATACGCGAGTAAAGCATGCGGTCAGCAAATCTTTGCTGATATTGAAGTTATTTAATAATTGCAATGATGTAATGTTTCAATTACTGCCCGGAATGGAGTTCTGGCAATTACAATTTTGTAGAAAATTCAAAGAAACTTTAAACGGACGTGCGTTCAGCCAGGTTGTTTTTGCGCGTTTATTTTTCGGTATCTGTGTATATGAAAGGAATGTGTTTGTGTGTATGCAGATAATATACGCTTTTGTGATAAATGCTGTCAGTTACTTCTTTTTTTGTGACAATTTCTGTTTTCTAATTGAACAGCGCGTTGTTCTGAAAATCGAGCGCATCCATTTTCTCCCGCGAATGGCCGTATGGTTGAAGGGGTGTGTCTTGGGTCTTGCGCATTAATAATCATTTATTGTGTTCACACCTGAGTCTTGATTTGTGAGTGTTCACACCCATTGAAACTGTCACCCCACAAACTAGAAGCTCAATGCCTGTTTCGATCAGCTTTAACAGAAAACTACCAGCGAAATCGCGTTGTTAATTAAAACGGCGTTTATGCGTAGTCGCGTTACCGATGAAAGGTTAGTACGCGGCATGGACGTCAATGGTGACCTGAAAGTAATGCTAGATAGTCTACTTAGGAATATACAGGGTGCGCCAGCTATAGTGCATCGCGTTTTTAAGAAACGTGGGCCATTCTATGCCATGAGAACCAAGTGCATTTTGTTCATAGTCGAGTAAAGCAGCGGTCAGCAAATGTTTGCTGATATTGAAGTTATTTAATAATTGCACTTAGGAAATGTTTCAATTAGTGCCCGGAATGGATTTCTGTCAATTTCAATTTTGTAAAAAATTCTAAGAAACTTTAAACTGGCGTGCTTTGAGCCAGGTACTTTTTGGCGATTATTTTACGGTGACGCTGTTTACCTCTAGCCTTTGTATGCAGCCCCCGCATGCGTTCCCAGGGGGGGTTACCCTGGGCGCTTTACGTTCTCATCACGGGGCGTGAACAGGAATGGAGACGGGAGGGGACAGGGCGAAAGGGTGTGGCTACAGCCCTGCAGCTATAGAGACGGGTAAGGGGAGAGGTGACGGAGTGTGACAACGGCGCCCGTGCATATGAGCTGCGCTTCTGTGGTTATTGGCCGCGAAATCGGGCAGAGTCGCCACCTGACGGGCACTAGCTGAACCACAGATAGCATGGCATGACCTCCGAGATTTGCGCACTGGCTGGTTCTTCTCCGGCTGTCCCTATCGCGGTGGTCCATTCGCCGCGCTTCCCAGAAAAATAAAAAAAAACTGTGATGCTGTGCGCGCGCCTGCCCCCTCCCCCCTATAGGGCGCTTTTAGCCGAGGCGTATTAACGTCCCTTTTATAAGGTGTATTAAGGCTCCTCTATTTTTCAAAGGAAGCGACAACTACACACGCGCCCTCTCGAGGGGTCCGAGTTGCAGTACTAGCAGACGATGCGCCGCTCCCCGTGCATTCCGCGGACGCCTGAAACCGCACTCAGTGCGAGCTTGAAGTGGTTAATTATGAACATTTGTAGCCTAATCTGCTCAGGAAATTTCAAACGACATGGACAATAACTTGAATGAGCCCGGAGCACTTTACGCGTTGAAATAAAAGGCGTGCGTTTCCGAAGCAGGTCATTTTTCTGAACAGCTTTCCACAGCGGCGGTCATACGGGCCATTTTTATTTCATTCGTTGTCTGCAGGTTTTGAAATTCAGCGTAACTACAAGTAGAGATTATATTTGGGTCAGCTGATAGTGCTTGCTTCCTAGTTCGCGAAAAGAGTCAGGTTGTGAGCTTACTGCAACTTTCATAAATGTCATTCCGCACCGTGCGCTCTAATAGTGCGTAGTGCATATTATGCGCTATTATCGGTTTTATTGTGTTTGTCAGTGTTCAGCAGTATTCCGCTGGTTACACGGTCTTTCTAACCTGAGGTTGTTCTGTTTATAAAATACTCAACAGCTTTACTTAGGAGAAAGTTGCACTGCATATGTGGATTATCAGCAACCTGAGTACCTTCCAAAAACTAGGAAATATAGCATGCCGACTAGTGTCTATGAGGCACTGATATTAATTTCTGTCTGTCTTTAAAGAAATGCATTTATTCCAGGCCTTCTCCATTTCACTACCCGACGACCTCCATACCAATGTACCTTTGCAAGCCCCGCAAAAATAAAGGTAGATTTGCAATGTTAATCAATGCACTTGCAAATGAATTTCGGCTATTTCTACACCTATATGCTCTAAAACCACACTATAGCCAAAAAGCTGAGTTAGGTGGTTTTTTGTAGAGATGCAGAACAAGGAAGGAACACAAATTCAAAAATTGGCTTGTATTGCGCGAATGCAGAACAAACTTTTTCTTTGAAAGACAAGCACTGATTTGAAGCATTTTCTATAGTAGCATACAATTAAAGAACAGCAGTTAGCAAATAGCACCATTGTCCACAGCGTCCTGTAGCACTCCACTGACCAACACAAGAATAAAAACATCTCGTTGAAGGTCGACTATATCAAAGAAGCCCAAGGCACAGAAATTCTTAAGCTCATAATTTCTTATGACTGGTGGAGCAATGAAGCATGGCATGAAACCTAAGTGTACGCAAGAGTAAAAACCACAAAAAATTCCTTCTTCCTTCTGCTGATGTTGCTGTTACCGCGAGGAATGAAACAGAACTTTTTTTCCGTCCTACGCGCGGTTGCGGTAACCGAAGGCACAGCATCCCGGCAAACTAGCAAGTCATGCTGCAAACGTTGATTTCAAACACATAATTCTTGCGTCCGCTAAAGCATCGGGTATATAGGCACTTCTAGTTTACTACAACAATGCAACAGAGGCGCTTGAAGTTCTTTCGGCTTACAAAATCGTCCAAATGCACGCTCGGAAACAAAGAACACGCGTACATTCCGCCGGCACTGGGATCACTGCTAGACCCTTTGGGCGGGGCGGGAAGGCGAAAAGGTCACGTGTCGCCAACCGTCCTATCGCAGGGCGCAGCGGCTGGATCAAAACCTGTCGCTACCTTTGAAAAATAGAGGAGCCTTAAGGCGTATGTTGCCAGCCGAGGCCGAGGTAGAAAGCCGACCACGCGAGGTCTCAGTGTGCGCATTGGCTCTTTTTTCGCGTTCTGCGGAGCATTTTCACAGCCAAGGGGAAGGAGCAACGCCCAGATATTCCAAATGCATTGATTATGGCCTAATTGACGAAATGAAACACCGAAACTGCTCTATTTTTCGAAATTTGATTATTGTAAGGATGCTGTCACGGGTATAAACTATTTACAAAATGTATTTACAGAAGATAGACAGCAGCTGAGAACACAGAGAGGCTGTTGCCACTTCGTCCTCTTAATTCTCCTTCGTCGACATTGTCTCTTTTCCTCAGCGTAACACAACCCCCGGCGGAAAAAGCACCGTCCCGGTGCTTCAGACGGGGCCATCGGGAATGGCATAATAGGTCTTAAGCCGAGAGACGTGTACGACGTCGGTTGATGTGGAACCGGTTGGCACGACGGATGTCACTGGGATGATCTCATAGGTGACACTGGTCACTTGACGTAGAACGCGGTAAGGACCTTTGTAGCACGGAAGGAGTTTCTCGGAGAGCCCCACACGTCGGCAAGGGGACTAAAGGAGTACGAGAGAGCGTGGTGCAAAGTATGTCTCATGATGGAGGCAATTGTAAGTGTGCTTTTGAGTTTCCTGCGATGCCAACAAACGAGTACGGGCAAGCTGGCGCGCATGGTCAGCGTGGGCGATGGCGTCGCGGGCATACTCGGTCCGTGAATTCCGTACCAAGGGGAGCGAAGCGTCCAATTGTAATAGAGGGTCATGACCGAAGAGCAAGTAAAAGGGGGAATACCTAGCAGTACCGCGGCGTGACGAATTATAGGCGAACGTGACATAGGGTAGCGCAATATCCCAGTCCTTGTGGTCGGGTGAGACGTATTTCGATAGCATGTCAGTGATGGTCAGATTAAGTCGCTCAGTAAGGCCGTTGGTCTGGGGATGATAGGAGGTAGCGAGTTTGTGCTTGGTAGAGCGTAGGATATCGGCGATGACTTGGGACAGGAAAGTGCGGCCACGGTCGGTAAGGAGCTGTCGCGGGGCGCCATGGGCTAAAATGATATCGCGGAGTAGGAAATCGGCGACGTCAGCCGCGCAGTTCGTGGGAAGCGCTCGACTGATGACGTAGCGCGTCGCGTAATCAGTAGCCACAGCGATCCACCTGTTGCCGGAGCTGGACTCAGGAAAAGGGCCAAGGAGATCCAAACCCACGTGGAAGAATGGCTCAGTTGGAATCTCGATCGGCTGTAAGTACCAGGCAGGAAGCATTGCTGGCTTTTTTCAGATGTTGGCAGGACTTGCAAGCAGCTACGTGTCGCCGTACGGAGAGCGGGAGACCGGGCCAGTAGAAGCGGCGGCGCACTCGGTCGTAAGTGCGAGCAACCCCAAGGTGTCCGGCAATAGGTGCATCATGAAGCTCCTGAAGCACGGTTAAGCGGAGGTGTTGGGGAACGACAAATAGAAGGGGAGGACCGTCAGTGTGAAAATTGCGGCGGTACAATATCCCGTCGTTGAGGACGAACCACCGTAACGATAGATCAGTGGGAGCAGATTGCAATCGGCCTATGAGGGTCCTCAAGGTAGCGTCATGGCGTTGCTCGTGGGCCATATCCAAAAGCTGGGAAATGGAAAGAACACTTGCGGAAGTATCCGTGTCGTCGTTGGCGGGCGTGGGTACAGGGTAACGGGACAAGCAGTCAGCGTCAATGTGTAGGCGACCAGTCTTATACACCACAGAACAGGAATACTCCTGTAGCCGCAAAGCCCTTCGTCTGACCCTCCCTGTGGGATCTTTTCAGGAGGAAAGCCAACAGAGGGGGTGGTGGTCCGTTACAATAGAAAAGGGCCTGCCGTATAAATAGGGACGGAATTTCGCTACTGCCCACAAAAGTGCCAAACACTCGGGCTCGGTAATAGAGTAATTACGCTCCGCAGGTGACAAAGGACGGCTAGCGTACGCGAAAACGCGTTCACGGCCGTGCTGAACTTGTGCCAAGACGGCACCGACGCCATGGTCACTGGCACCGGTGCGCACCTCTGTAGGGGCTGACGTATCGAAGTGTCCTAGAATCGGCGGGGTGGTGAGTATGGTGGAGAGGCCAGAAAAGGCGGCGGCCTGAGAGTCTCCCCATGAAAACAGCACACTTTTCTTCAGAAGATCTGTCAGAGGGCGTGCTATGGTGGCAAAATCTTTAACAAAGCGACGGAAGTAAGAGCAAAGGCACACGAAACTGCGGACATCTTTTTCGGACAGTGGGACAGGAAAATCTTTCACGGCGCGAATTTTCTCCGGGTCCGGTCGGATGCCAGACGCATTGACGACATGTGCAGGGACTGCAATTTCACGGTGGCCGAAGTTACATTTCTTCGAGTTGAGCTGCAGACCGGCCTTGCGAAAAATAGCAAGTATAGCTGCAAGGCGCTCAAGGTGTGTGCTGAATGTGGGCGAGAACACAATAACTCCATCTAGGTAGCAGAGGCAAGTGGACCACTTGAATCCTTGGAGTAATGAGTCCATCATACCCTCAAAGGTAGCCGGAGCGTTGCAGAGCCCAAAAGGCATAACTTTGAAGTGGTAAAGACCATCAGTCGTAATAAAGGCAGTCTTTTCACGATCGAGATCATCCACAGCAATTTGCCAATATCCGGACCGCAGGTCGATGGATGAAAAATACTGTGCCCCATATAGGCAATCAAGGGCGTCATCTATACGAGGTAGTGAGTAGACGTCTTGGTGCCGGTAGTCGACGCTGAATCTCCATGTGCCGTCCTTCTTTACTAGCACAATAGGTGACGCCCAGGGACTTGGCGATGGCTCAATGATGTCTTTCGCGAGCATCTTGTCCACTTCCGTTTTGATGACTTGGCGCTCCAAAGCTGAAATTCGGTGGGGTCGCCGATGGATGGGAGGATTATCGCCTGTATGTATACGGTGTTTGACAAGAGACGTCTGGCTTAAGGGACGGTTGTTCCGGTCAAATATATACTTTAACGAAAGCAATAAACTGCAGAGCTGTTCAGCCTCCACAGGCGTGAGACTCGATCGGGGCGATCATTTTCTTAATGTCGTTGTCAGTACAATTGGTAGACCGGAAAGGTTCACAGGACGTGTCGACGGCAAAACTTTCAACGCAGTGAACTTGCAAAGCAGTGATCGTAGCCAGGGTAATATCTTTAGGCAGATTTTGCTTTTTGAGCCCGAAATTCACTACAGGGACATACGTGCGATTGTCTTTGACTCTCAGTATTTTATGCCGGACAGTAACGTTGTGGATGAGAACGATGGCAGTTATTGGAGCGGAGATGTAATCACCATCTGGAACTGGCATAGATGGCGCCATTTCTATGTATGTCAAGGCCTGTGGTGGAACGGGAACAAAATCAGTCGGTCTCAGGCGAATTTCGTGAGGTGTTGTAGGATCGTCCAGCAGAGGCAGATCAAGACGCACAGTACTTGAGCAACAATCGATGAGCGCTGAATGAGCGGAGAGGAAGTCGAGGCCTAGTATGAGGTCATGGGGGCATTGGTCAAGCACAGTGAAAAGGACGACAGTATGGCGGCCGCAAATGCTCACGCGTACAGTACACAATCCGACCACGGCCACCATGCTGCCGTAGGCGATTCGTACGACCCGAGTAACGGCAGGCGTAACAATTTTCATTATATGGCGGCGAAGGCGGCTGGTCATAATCGATATGTGTGCTCCGGTATCTATGAGTGCTGTGACGGGTGTGCCATCAACGTGGACGTCGAGAAGGTTACGTTTCGTGTCAAAGGAAGATTTTGCGGCGAATTCGACATTGCAGCATTACCCCGAGGTGCCGCATTGCCTAGTTTTCCGGCTGGGATGGTCCTGGGTAGGTCGGCGAGGGCGAGCGGTGAAGCTGGGGCGGACGTGGCTGGCGACGTTGAGGCGAGGGCGTGCGAGTATAGCGGCGAGGAGAGGTAGCGGCGTCGGAAGCGTCGTATAAGCGATGGCGTGAAGAACTGCGGGGCGAACTTGTATTCCAGAACGTGTTTCAAGGCGGGGACGACCAACGGCTACGGCAGTGACGGGAAACGTGACCGATTCGGCCGCAGCAGAAACAGATCGGCCTGTAATCATGTGTACGCCAGTTCGATGGCTTCCGGGCACTGTAGGGATAACGGGCACGGTACGGTGGACTGCGATAGGACCGAGGCATAGGAGCAGGGCCGGTGTCAGGACCACTCAAAGAGCAGGCGCTGGGGAGACCCATATTAGCGATTTCCTGGCGAACCACGGACTGGATCAGCGATATTGTCTCAGCTGTGTTGGTCCAAGACGTCTGTTGTGGCGAGACAGGAAACGCTGCTTCGAGTTCGCGTCACACATTGCGGGTCATGTTTTCACTTGGTGGTGGCAAGCTAGATTGGTCGATTGGGTCGGTGCAAGAAGAGGTCGCTGCAGTATTTGGAAGCCGTGTAAACTGATTATGTATACCGCGGATCTTCGCCTGCTCGAAATACTGTTTGGAATACTATCGGGGCCAGTGTACTTCTTTGTGTCTAACTTTAGAATCAAGTTTAGGATGCCATTTTGACTGATTACCACATCGCCGATGGACAGCTAAGGATTAGAACTTGTGAGCAAGGGAGAGTGTTATTGTCATGCGTGAACAGTAAATGAAAGTATACATTGAAAGCATTGGCTATTTCAATGGGGTCAACACAGCCGTGCCATCTAATATAAAGGAAACTGTATCGGTTTTAGTTGGGGTAATGGAAGCCCCGAATTTGCGCGGGTTTGACTACAATAATCCTGGAAGCTCAACTTGAAAATAAAAGTTCTTAGCACTTTGCACTTTGTCAAGCAGGTCAATCACGGCAGTGTTAAAGCGAACGATAACATCTGGATAACCTGTCTTTTTCAAAAGGCGCAGACGACGAACGCGACGCGAAGCTTGCAGTAAGCTGCGATTCATCCATGGAAACTGCGGATTTCTCTTGTTGCATGGTTTTGAGAGGAACCAAATTATCAATGCATAACTTCACAATGTGCTCAAATGCACTGACCAATGTGTCAACGTTACCATGAAGACTAAGTGCTTGAAAGGAATTAAAATTAGAAGCTAGCATATCAGTTATAGATGCGTCGTCAGCATGAAGAAAGTCATGAACCTGCGTAATACTAGGCTGCTTTTAATCAGTGAAGATGGAAGGGAAACGCGTAGAGCTTTGTGGTCAGAAATGCCATCTATTACGTCACATTGGAACGCAGTTTGAATTAACTGAGAACTGACAAAAACAAGGTCTAGAACAGCGTTATGGCGGGTTGGAGTTTTTACGATTTGAGTAAGGCCCAGTGTTAGTGAAATGGGCAACAGTTCCCTACAAATAGAAATGTCTTGACCAGTGCAACTTTGTGTTTGCCAGTCAATACGCTAAGCCTCTGGAAATCTTCCAAACAGCAACCTGGTGCGCGATAGTATACACCAACAATAATCGACAGTTTATTTAAACAGAGCTTACACCAAGCAAGTTCGACGTCATGTGTGTCAGGGAGCGCAGAAAATTGTATGTCTGAACGAATAAGTAGCGCACCACCACCACCTTTGCCACTTGATCGGTCATGGCCTTCTGCTACATAGCCGGGCGGGGTAAATTCACAATCAAACACACCATCATGTAGCCAGTTCTCCGTTATGGCCACTTCATGGGGAGAGTACGACGTAACAAGAGCAAGTAAAGACACGAACGTTTTAACAATACTTCTCGCATTTAGATGCAAAATACTTAGATTATGAGAAGTCGCTGGCAGTCAACTAGAAGTTGCTCCAGTTTTAGAAGCAAAATATGTTTTAGAAACGCCAGTAGAATCGCACCGCACTTTCGAGAATCTGTGCCATTGTGCCACATGTAGCGCACGTCATCAATATAGGCATCATCATAGCGTAGTTTTACTCCGGATACATTATCACGAAAACTAGCAGTTGCGTCGAACAGTTTCTTTCGCAAGGTGCGCACGTCCTGGGATAAATCTTGCGTTATGTACAAACTAGACCCTTTTAGTTTCGTAACACTTATCAAGAACCAAATTTCTTCTCTGTAATTAAACAGTTTCTTAATGACTGGTCGCAATCTCCCTTCCCGTGATCTGCCTATACGATGACAGCGCTCAATATCTGGACATTTTACAAGGTAAATACACCTGGGAGCGAAGCTTCCATAGAAGCTCATACGTTCAAAACATGGCGGTTCATCGGCGTGTTTCCACAGCGCCATCTGTGTGAGGAGGGAACACTTCCGGCGGAAGAAAAAATAATGTGACACCATATCTGTTAAAAACAGAAGTGACGTCATTTAGTTCTCAAAGGCGCGAAATTTGTTTTCGGGAGCCTGCCATTAGAGCTGTATATTCAAATACCCCACCGTTCGACGTGATGGGCGTTTCGAGCTTTCAGCGCGGAAACCGATGCAGGAAAAGTTCAGCCATACGGGCGTTGAAACTTCACTCTTGCTCAGAGCATGCTTTGATTGGGGCCCGGCGAACCCTTTGGGCGTAGAGTGCACGTCCTTTCGTCGGACGCCAAGCCCGTCGGCCAGCGCTGTCCCACGAAAACAACTAAAATAAACAATTATCTGGTCGTCGCAACTTACTACTTTTGACTGAACAGATTAAGAAACAACGAAACTACACGCGTCACAAAATTCAGACAAACGTCGACAAGCAACAAGAGTACTAGAGTAGGCAACAGCACGGCCCGCGACACCTGTCCCGATCTTGCGCTCGCGTCCAGACTTCGGAGCGTGGAGTGGGAAAACACTAACGAGACGCTAGGGAGCGACCACTTCAAACTCGACATCTCGGTACACGTGGGAAACTTCCCAAGGACAAAGATACGCTCCACCAAAATCATGGACTGGGCAAACGTCCGGAGCGAAAGAGAAGCTCAAGAAGCCCAAGCGATAACCGATCTAGAGGCCTGGATTAGAGAACTGCAGGAATCGGTAGCCAAACACTCCAAGGAGGTTGCACTCACCACGGAAAATCCGGCAGTGGATCCGCGCCTCTTAGACATGTGGGAAGCGCGCCACAGTCTGCTTAGAAGATGGCGAAGGCAACAGCACAACCGTAAGCTAAAAATACGCATCGCGAAACTAACGTACGAGGCAGAGCGCTACGCAGAGCAACTTGCACGACAGAACTGGGACCAGTTCTGTAACTCCCTACAAGGAACGCTGGGCACTGCGAAGACGTGGACCATACTCAGACATCTCCTAGATCCGACCCAGAGCAAGAGAGAAAGCAAGCACACGATGAGCCGAGTACTACACAACTTCGGAGGTACAGACGATCAGCTATTGTGTGCCTTACAAAGTAGATATATTGGCCAGCCGATACTTGGTGCAAAGCCAGTGGCTGACTACGCCGGACTGGAAAACAGCGAGCTCGACCGGGACATAACGCGTTCCGAGCTGACACGAGCGATCGCAAGACTCACTCGAAACACCAAGCCTGGCAAGGAGGGAATCACCAACAAGTTGCTACGTAACCTGAACGACTCAACCGTGCAGGCAATACTGGAACTCTCAAATGCACACTGGAGCAGAGGGACCTTCCCCCGGAATTCAAGCATGCGGAGATTACGCTGATACCAAAGCCAGAAAAAACGCCCTGCCTGGAGAATCTAAGACCCATTTCGCTTACGTCTTGCCTCGGTAAATTGATGGAACGTGTTATCTTAGACAGGCTACAGACGCATCTCGAAGAACGTCAACTGATGCCGAACACGATGTTTGGTTTTCGGCCCAACTTGTCAACGCAAGACGTGCTTCTGCAGCTCAAAGAGGAAGTACTGACTGCAGCAACGCCGTGCTGCCCAAAAGCAATTATCGCACTAGACCTAAAGGGAGCCTTTGACAACGTGTGGCACGAAGCCATACTAGCCAATCTCAGTGACACGAATTGCGGCCGACGAACGTACAGCTACGTGAGGGCTTTTCTTACTGATCGCACAGCCACTATAGGGGTGGGAAATGTGAGGTCACAGGGAATATACACACCAAACAGAGGAACGCCACAGGGCGCAGTGCTGTCGCCGACACTTTTCAATGTGGCCATGATAAAACTCCCAGCCCAACTCGAGAAAATACCGGGGATCAGGCATGCCTTGTATGCAGACGACATCACGATATTGACGGTCGGAGGGTCCGTATATGAGGACAACAAGAGGCATTACAGGAGGCAGTAGACGTCGTAGCAAGAAATGCGGAGACATGCGGACTGCAATGCGCGCCGGAGAAATCGGAGCTCCTCATAATCGAGAAGCGCTCACGAGGACCATCAACAAACCCGGCACCAACCATCCTCCTGCGAATAGGTCCTAGGGAAATTACCAAGGTAGACGAACTTCGGATCCTCGGCTTACACTTACAAAAGGATGGGGGCGGAGGATACGCCATACAGAAGCTACAACACACGACCACACAGCTCTTGCGCATGATTCAACGAATTACAAGCAGGAAGAGGAGACTCAAGGAACACGACCTTATTTGATTAGTGCAGGCTCTGATTGTGAGCCGCATTGCGTACTCGGCACCATATTTAAATTTCAGTAGCGCGGAAGTGGAGGTACTCGACCGGCTGATACGCAAGGCGTATAAGCAAGCGCTCGGACTCCCACCCGGAACGGCTACTTTTCGCCTCGAGGAGAGGGGTGTAATCTTGCGAGGGCGATAAAGATAATATCGTCTGCAGCAACCTGATGATCCTACTAAGACACTGGCATAGTTGCCTAGCTTGCCTAATTGAACGCATTAAATGTTTGCATTTCACAGTGAATAACGAAAAAAGAAAGCGAGCTGTAGAGTACGCATCAATTGGTGGTGTAGAGTGCGCATTAACTTTCTAGCTATACCTTCCTTATACAGGAATACAGACTTTTTTAAATCAGTGCAAGATTTGTAGAGAATGCGGTATTAATAAATGACGCAACAATATTAACAGAGCAGACGGAGCGCAAGCGAGGCGTACACAAAAAGCCCCGCGAAAGTGCTGAAACAGATTGTGTGGGTGAGCGCCGGCCAGTCCCCCATTGAATGACAGCTTGCGCTTCTTCCAAGTGGATAGAAACGTTGTGCACATTTCGAACAGACATGGGCATTGCAGGGGAGACCAGCTCACTGCAGTCAGCGCATTTGATTACAAGAAAATCGGGTCAAATTTTTCATAGCGGAACGCCGACGCCTACGTGTCAATGTGCGCCGTCGACCGCGGGAGGCCGGTGCGGGAGGCCGTGTACTACGCCGCGCGCTGGCTCTCGGGCGGCTGTACATTGACAGCCATATACGGCGGGGCCTGAGTTCTTCTTATGTGCGTTGTGTTTTCGGGAATTAGTTCGTGTTAATGCGAGCGACGTGATGAATGTCAATTTGCTCACTGCTGCTGCGGCGCTTACGCAATACAGCGTTATGACAGCGAGGTTCCACGATCATCAAGTGAGATGCGTTCATGTTTGCTTGTGCGCGCGTGACAACGTGCTTGTTTCTTTAGCTAGTGTGCCTTTGGTTACAAGTTTATATGGCCGATAAATCTACTCTCCTTACTTCGTGCAGCTGTCCACTAGTTTGCTATAGTAATCCTTACTATCGCCTTTCGGGCGAAACTGCGACATTTTTTTTTCTTGCTGATGAAGAAATCTCGCGAAAAATTATAATTTTCAGGTAAAAAATCGCCCGCTCGCATTAAAAAATCAGCGCCCTACAACTCGCTTCAGGGTAATTATTCAGCACACTCTCTCCACTATGCGTCAACTACGAGTTCGAGTTATGGACCGGTATTTTGTAGCGATGCCTTTCCGGTGCTAATGCCTTTTCGCGCTTATCGCGCTTTGTCAGTGGTCAGAGCGACGGTCCACTCGCGTTATCAATGGGATCAGCCGGCCGTGAGCGGTGGATGATGAGACTAGTATAGAATATTTCATAAGGCATCACAACAAGATACCAGCCATGGGAACTCTTTCTTTATCAACACCAAGGCGCCGTGCTGGGCGCGCCAGCTATACCTAAAGTCCCTATATAAGAAAATACCGCCATCTCCTCTCATAAAGCGCTTGTTTTTTTCTTTACTTCTTGCTTGCGAAAGCAAGTCGACGGTGGCGCACCTATAGAAAGTCCACGTTGACGCTTTCAGGCCTAAAGTCCCTGTATAAGAAAAGTACCGCCACCCTTTGATAAACGCCGCTTCTCTCTCTCCTGTATCTCCGATTGGACGATAATAGCGCACGCTTTTCACTTCTTTATATTTTCTTTTTTTCCACCTCAGAGCCATGTTGAAAGGCCTCTGCGCCGCCGCAGTCGCCGGCGGCGGCGGCGGCGCGCGCCGGCGACTGCGGTAAGAGTAGATGGCGGTACTTTTCTTATATAGGGACTTTAGTTCAGGACGGGCGCGTGCCGCCGCCGCCTCCGGCGACTGCGGCTGCGCAGAGCACATTTAACATGGCTCTGAGGCGAAAAAAAAAAAAAAACAATATATAAAGAAGGGAAAGCGCGCGCAATCATCGTCCAATCGGAGATACAGGAGAGAGAGAAGCGGCGTTGATCAAAGGATGGCGGCACTTTTCTTACATAGGGACTTTAAGCTATAAAACCTAAAACCCCTCTATATAAAAAGTAGCGACACTCTTTGAAGAATGGCGCCTCCTCCTCGCACGCGCTGTCCGAGGCGGACGCCGCGTCGGTATTGGCCTAATGGCATCACGTGGGCCTTCGCGCCGCCGCGCGCTGGCTGCGTTTGTTTACGATCGCACTCCATCGCCATTTTCACCCGAGACGCGTCTACCGACTGGCGAGGAGCACAACGATAGCTGCGAACACAGTCGGCAATCGTCGAAATCTGATCAGCGGCGAAACGCGTCGGCTTTTATACACGAGTCATCGAAGGTTCGACAGTAATCCCTGGTGCCCGCGTGTCTTCCAGAAAGTACTACACAATTCGCGACACTCAAACAATCACATTACATAAGCGTCGGTGACAACAGACAACGGATAGACGTATCGATAACGTTCTAGAAACTTCCGATGCATGCAGGCGCGTCCTGCGCCGAGCGATTACGTTTAACATTTGTTAGCCGGTGAAAAGCGGTCAACGGTGAAAGATAAACAAGTGCACGTGTCTCAAGCAGTGTAGGCGGCGCCTACATCGCTACACACAAAATGGTTAGGGACGGCCAACTGTTGCACTGAGGCCTTCAATAACTCGTATCAGCGCCTCTGCTCAGTTAGAACACATATTCATACACAGAACGTGCAGCGGTCGTTGAAAATCACTTACCGTGGAGTCTTGGCTGTTCAAAACTACGTGAGACACCAACGACGGCAGAACAATGCGCCGACGCTGGTGGTAATGGCTGGCGCTTGGTCGCTTCGGGCGCGCGCACACCGAAGACCCGTTGGCGCGGCGTTTCGATGGTTTCGGGTTTGGCGCGGCATTCCCTGTAGCGCCTGCAGCGCTAGCGCGGCTAGTCCAAACAGAAAAACAGCGCGGACGCACATTGCCCGGGATATTTCGAATCTGAGTGCAAAAGTTCTACTGAAATTGTTGCTCGGGGTGACAGCCATGTTGGTCATGGCAGGCGGCTGAGTTGTTCTTTTAGCTGTTTGGCTCGGGTGAGATATGGGCGTATTTCAGCACTCCCTATCTACCCAACGCCAGTTAATTGTTTTTTGAAAACCCCCATTTTACTACCGCAACGTCCCCTTGATGTTCATCTGAATGAGGTCGGGGGTAAAATAAAGGTTCTAGCTTGTTTTACTCCATCTCGTGGGAGTACCTGTTTTGAGTTTGAGAGGAAAAAGGGCATGTCAGCTGTTAAAACGCTCATAAGGCTAATTTGTGTTTACAGTGTATACTTCTTGATTACTGGACTGCGAAGGTCGATGCCGCCATGAAGCGTCGTGTAGAGCACTGCACGGGCTCGGGCTTACCCGAAAGCCCGGGCCTGGCCCGGCCCACGGGCCGGGCCGGGCCGGGTAGAGCAGTTTTTTCACGGGCTCGGGCCGGGCTCGGGCACGGCGTGTGCTTTTTGACCCGGGCCCGGGCCGGGCTCGGGTTTTTTGACGCGGGCCTGGGCCGCGCTCGGGCTTTCTGTGAGTTATTCTCGGGCTTCTCAACTCTGAAAGACATGTATTTTTCGGTCTCGGGCCGGTTTCGAGTCGGGCTTGGGCCGGGCTCGGGCTTAAGGTAAAGGGGTGGCGGGCCGGGCCGGGCGGGTAACGTAGATTATTTCGCCATAAATGTTTTGATCGGGCTCGGGCGGGCCGCCCAATGTAAAAACGGGCCCGGGCCGGGCCCGGGCCGCAAAAATCGGCCCGTGCAGTGCTCTAGCGTCGTGTCAGCAGGGTGTCGCCAGTAGGGTGTCGTAATAAAGCGGTCTGTAAATAATGTGACACGACGCCAAACTTTGATTGCTCGAAATTGTTAACGTGCGTTTAGGTAAAAAGAACTACACCCTATAGGGCCATATCTCATATTGCGCCAATTATGCGTGCTTGTCAGATACAAATAATGTTTCGCTTTCTAAATTGTTATTTATTTAGCAATGCACTGAAGATGCGAATTTAGGTAGGCTACGGACACGCGCGCACGCACGCACACGCATACAGGGCAACACACACATACATACGACTTTATATGTACGGACAGAGTGACGGCTATCAGTGGAGACACGTCGCATTTGGTAAAAAAAAAAGTGCGCAGCATAACACTTATAATGACGTCATTAGGTTTTTGCTTTGCTTGCGCAAAGCCAGTAACCGGCAACAGACCATGCGAAGCCCGGACGACAAATGACAGCCGATGACAGCCATCGTCGTCTTATGATTATGAGGTGGAAATGATGATTCTAAAGCTCAGACTAAGATCAGCCCTGGGCGAAATGTCGTCACTCACATCTTTCAGTTGATTCGAGCCCTTTTCGTCGCATATGTTTCTTCTTTCACTTAACAAAGCTTATCTCTGCATGAGAAACAGATACTGCAGTTCTGCACGTTGCTTCTGTTAGAACATATAAAGTGGACAAAGTATATGTGTTCACAACTTTCATACAAATATTGCCGTCTGCGTTGTCGGGCAGCACCAATAATGGAATGTGACTGGCAACGGTGGGCCATTTTTGGAGTCTTCATAGAGTGGCACTGCCAAAATGTTGTTATAGTGCTGGCACCAATAGTCTATTCTACGGCCATCGTCTGCCACCATAACACATATATTGGCATGAAGTTCTGTGCTGCCTGGGTAGCTACAGAAGACAATCGTAGGCATAGAGAATTACCACGCGTATCAAACAACATTTAGGGAATTCTATATCTGTCGCACCCTCCTCCCCCCTCGCCTACGTGGGATACAGCTCTTCTAGATGACTGTCCGAGAATGAGCGCACCCCCAGTGGGACATGCCTCATGAGTAAATAAAAGAAACTAAAAGAAATGAAAGAATCTCTCAAATATCAATCCCGTTTAAAATAACAGATCTCTGAGCTTTACATATATCTGCGAGCCAACATTATGTGTACGCTCATGTTTTGCGTAGGAATTCATTTTCTATGCAGAACAGGGGTGCGTTTACTTGGTCAGCATACAACGGTTATATCAGCCCATTCAGTGGTATTTCTGCTCAGAGAAATATAACCTTTTGTATACGTGTCCACATACATATTTACCGAGATGGCGACCACCACTACAGCAGCGAGGAGCCAGCACTCCGATGCAAGGCAGCCACCCCAAAACCGCGAAAGCCGCTCTAACATTTTTAGGGTTGTGGGAAAATTGATTTTGAGAGTGAATCGAATACGAATCAAGCAGTGCCTGAAGTGAATCGAATAAAATATAGAATACTTTTCGAATAGTTTTCGAATAATGAACAGCCGTCACCAAAATGTAAAGTGATGTTCACATACCAGTATTCTTAAGGTTAGGAAGTTGCTGCAGGTAATTAGTACATCATATGTTGTGAAGCTTTGTTTATTAAAAGCACAAATGCAGCATTAGGGCCAAACAACTATCTACTTTGAATATACAGGGCTCTTAATTCAGAGACTGTTGTATGATCGCTGTATAACCTAAAAAGTATGGCTACATAAGAGGTAGCCTTCTAAGCTACGGAAGTTCTCATGTTTTATGTCTATACTATGCCCACAGGGTGAAAATTTACCGTACTTTGTGATGCGCGAAAACCTCAATAAATTGCAGCGAAACGGCACCTATATTCCAATTGGCTGCGCGCCTCGACGGAGCATAGTGGGCGAAAGGGAATCACCTCGTGCGGCGCAGGTGCGCGAGTTGCTGCGTGAGGGGAGAGGGCATCACTGTGATGTCACGCCACCCTCGCTCCTGCTCTCGGAACTCTATGAAAAAGTTCTAACTTGATGTTCTTCATGTTCTTGTTCAGTTTTGTAAAAGTTCTAACTTCACCTCCATAATTGCCATAAAGAAATTAATGTATAAAAACACAGATTTCGAAACAAGAAGGTTGATGGCAGTGAGTTTCGAAACTCCGACGCCACGCCCAGAGCCAAGTGTCTTACCCACTGAACTAAACCAGCGCTTCCTAGGTAGGAAGCCTGTACACTCTGTTTTAAGTTCGATGCACTTTAGGGGCCTAGGCTGTCGGTGTCTGTTGCGTGATCACGCTCAAAAAGAAGTGCTCAAACAGGGCCAAAACAAGTGCAGAATTGATCAAAACCGTTCAAAATGAACTAACAAGATTCAGAATAAGTTCAAAGGCAGGATAATCAAGAATTAAACGCATTAATTAGGAAAAATTTGTTAAAATTGCTTCTAACTACCACCAGCAACGTTTTCTTTTCCCCATGTGCGTAGCGGTTCCCACCAGTTGTGCCTTAGCACAGGTGTCAAAGCGGATGATGGATTGCTAAACACAAGATAAACACAGGAGGAAACACGATAGCGCAAGGGAAACACCAAGGGAAACACAAGGAAACACCTGAGAACCACTGCTCCGCCTTCCCCAGCTTTCACGTTAGTGTAGCTGCATTAGCACTGGATTTGAACCACACAAGCGCAG
>NC_051156.1:162390944-162450943 GCF_013339745.2 Dermacentor silvarum
TAGCAAGGAACGTGCAAGAACAGCAGGCAAAAAGAAAGGTCGAGATAAAGCCGCGTATGACAACATGAGCGCACCCTGCGCGACACAGTGATTCCGTGCTTCAAGCACAGAAGACTACGCAGCAAAACGTGTCAGCGCCGCGTATTGTTATCAACGTATTATCACCATTTAGCAATACCGTGACTGTACCGCTGTCTATCTGCACACTTGCCGTGAGCCACTTGCCACGGCTTTCTAGGGCGCGTAAAGGGCATGCCTCCTCTTTCGAGCATTATCTTTCTATCCTCCGTAGAATGCGAACAGGGCACATGCGGTGCATTGTTGCGCCTACACTTTCCCTCAATCGATTACGTTAAAATACAACAAATAAAATAAGAAACACATTATTTCTTGAAGTATCTGTTTTTCGTTTGGAATGCTATAAATGTTTGATGACAAACAGAGATCGAGAGAATTATTACATTTTGCACTGTTTGCCGCGAGTGGCGACAGTGAGGCGAAAAATTACATGCGGATACATTGTAGAGGGTCACACGCACAAGGGAGTTCATGCGGTGAGCAGTCGCCAGGGGCGCTGCAGTGCTATCCTTGATAGGGTGCCTTGATGCCCGCGCGCGTCGAGGCACTCTAATCCTTGATAAAGTCAGTCATGACAATGATCTTTCCATTTCTTGACTATTAGGGGAATGGCAACGCAGCGCTACGTCATGGTTGTTCACCGCAGGTGCTTAACTGAGGCGGCTATTAAGGCCACCGCTTTACCAACTGAAACGACGGGAGCAACGTTTGTCACTGCAAAATGGCTGTGCGGTATTCTAGGGTCCGTAGTGACGCAGCACAGTCAAAATGCGCCCGTTTATCTGCGTGCGGGAAGCCTCCGCGATGCATTGCAAAGAAGAGCGCGCTGCCCAGTGACACAATTCATCGCTTGTCATAGCTTTCCCAGTGAAGGTGCCTCCATTCGCATGTATAGGAAGAGTTTGAGTGTGTTGTTCTCTCCAGTGTGCTTGCCGATTGCCTCTGCTGCTGAGCTAACAGCGATCGCATATGGATATAGTAACGACAGCGCAGCAATCGCATTTTGACGGGTGATGGCTCCTGTATGCAATTAGGAAATCAAACTTCGAACGCAGGATGGGGTTGCAACTATTTATTGTGCCGTGCTTGTGATGAAGAAATGCCATCGCACTGTGTTTAAAAGAGCGAGCGTTTCTCGGCGCTGACCGTGTTTGCGACACTGCGGATCCGATACATCACCGATGACAGATTAGCCATCTCAAACAACAGCTGCGATACCTTGACGTTGGAAAACACTACGCACCGCTCAGCATCGTCATCCACCACGGCTCATCGACGCCTTGCAAGCAGCCACAGTGTCGTTCCGATAATTATTTGCTGTGCGCTACGTCGCTACAATACGGACAATGAATCATGTTGTGGGGCCATCACAGCCTAAGAAGACAGATGCATAAGCCAGCGAAAGTCGCCGCTTTGTTTTTGATACTGGTTCTCAGTACATCACCGATGACAGTGTGATGTGCGTATTTTCTGTCGGCGGTCAAGATTGTTGATGCCTCTCATTCCGCACCACGTCGCTGTTGCCGGAAAATAAGTTGGGCGTGGCCCAACCTAAAGCCCCTATATTTATAAAAGTAGCACCATCCACTTCCCTCCTCCTCCGTTCCACTATCGCGCTCGGCGCGACCAGCGCGATCGAGGCGCGATATCGACAGTGGCGCCGCCTGCGTCGGGCCTGCCGTGGCAGACGACAGCTAACGCGCTACCAGAGGAAATCCGAGGAAAACTTCGATCGCGCCCTGCGGAGACGTTTTTGAGGCGCGATTTTGTTTCGTCAGTCAGTAACTGGTCTTAATAATGCCGTTTTGGAAGTAGCAACGCGACGATGCGAGACGGCGCAAATATCAAGTGTGCAGCAAGCGTTTGCGCACGCCGGATGGTAAACAAAAAAGCCTTTTGCCCTCGCCTTGTCGGTTGCGGCAACTTAAGGCGCAGCAGCATGCCATCACAACGAAGTTCTTGTCCCTAACACGTTTGATCCGTTTGTGCGCACAGCACTTTCGTCGCACAGGCCCGAGAATGGCAGTCGGAGCACGCTGGAACGAAAAAAATATACAAAAGCGCAACGCGAACTTCCACGTGACACGGATTGGCCAATGGGGGAGCGGAGGAGGCTGGGGCGACAGGAGGCGGCTAAGAGAGGGCGAGGAGGAAGCGCCGGGGTGAGCGCGGTGGCGGCAAGATCTAAGAATGGCGCTACGTTTATAAATATAGGGGTTTTAGCCCAACCGTGGCGGGCGCGCGCACAAGAGTTACGTACATGCTTCGCGCGGGGCGTGACGTATGGTTTTGATTGACAGGCGAACTCGGGCCAAACTCGTACATCGCAAAACCCCCCTCGAGTTGAACTCGGGAACATGATGGCGGAAGCAGCAGCCTGTGTAATCGCATCCAGTGGCAGCAAGCGTCAATATGACCGTCTGGAACCGTTCACCTACATGTCCGACGTAGAGTTTCAGCGTCATTTTTGCTTTTCCAAAACGTGATTGCGCTGGCTGTGTGACGAGTTAGGCGAAGGCCGTCGTCTGCGGAGATAGAGTGGTTTCTTTTGTTGTTTCTTTTGGACAGTTCTGGTAATTAGTTAAACTACATAATTCACATAATTAAACTACATAATTTACAACCGTGCCGGTAGAGCCCCTTTTTGTTCACTCGTGAAGAAACTTTTTACAAAGGCAGTAATTCATTCCCACACATTTTACTTTGCGAGAGAGAGAGAGAGAGGTTTATTTGAAGAAAGGCAGAGAGGTCGGCTTGAGCGTTAGTTTGCTCTGGCCTGCTACTCTACACTGGGGAAGGGGGGAGGGGATAAAAAGAGCGATGAATGATGATGATAAAATTAGGAGGAGCGTATGTACATGTCCATCCCGTTGAGGATGACTCATACTATAGTCGTGCATGGAGTCCAGTGGCTTGAAGGAAGGCTACCGTCGCTTCGATGACCACAGCTGCGCTGTTGGCGTCAGGCCAAGGACCTAAGACAATCTCGTCCAACATTGGTCTTTTAGTTACTCGCTGAATAGTTGAAATGAGGCACTGCCGTTCTCGCGCGTACGCTGGGCATGACCAAAATATGTGCTCAAGTGTTTCTGGCACTGGGCAGTGATCGCAGTTGGGACCAGTGTCACTGCAGCCGATGATATGTGTATAACGCCTCGTGAGTGCAACACCAAGACGAATCCGGTGTAGCAGACTTGTTTTGCTCCTCTTCAGTTTATGAGGCTGCGAGAACATTGGCTAAAGCCTTCCTACCTTTTTTGCTAAATATGCGATCTAGGTGGCTAGTATAGTTCTCGCCGGGCGGCGAGGTACATTGTGCGTTTTCTTTTAAGACACACTCACAAGGCTCCGGATTACTTACGTCTGTATATTTATTGCCAAGGCTTTATTAGTCCACACCCTTTGAAGTTCGCGTACAAGTAATCCCTAGGCTGCCCCAAAATTTAAAAAATGAATTTCCGTGAATCCATTCATTGCAGATGATAGAGGACGTTAATGTAATTGACAGTTTTTTAGTGAAATGTGCGAAGACAGGACATGGAACGCAACAAACACGAGCGCAGAATATCAACATATGACTCGTATATTAAGTCATATGTTAGTAATTCACCCAAAGGCTAATGTGCACCAACAAGACCAGCTAAAACCCTTTTACAATGGGCAATATTTCTTATGATGGTGCGTAATTGATCAAGGGAAATGTTTTATATGTTATGGTTATTATTATTACTGTGATTATGACAAATTGAATGACTGAACAAAGAGATGGACACAGTGTTGTGATATGTACAAGTGCAGAGTGTTTGCTAAAGAGCTTGACAAGGCACTTGGAATGGCCGCACTTAGTGTGCCCTCCGTCATCGCGTGTCGGAGGGCACATTAAGTAGCGTGTCCAGGGCGCATGCGCAAAACGTAAGCAATAAAGAAAACAAGGGCGCACACATGGTGGCTCATGTTACTGCGTGTGGTTGTGAGGCTCGTTTATCGGAGACAATCATTCGAGGTAGGAGTGGTAGCCCTTAAACGCTTTTGCATGACTTCCATTGGAAGCCTTTTTGTGTGTGAAAAAGAATAGAGATCGTTGTATGTGTAAGCTTACCGTCAATCGCCCTAGATAGTTCAGACTTTGTCTTCGGTCACAACCAGCTTATACGTAGACCCGTTATTCCTGCAATGTTTCTGCATTTGTTTTTTTGTTGTGCGTATGTGTCGATATATATGTAAAAGCCGATATATATGTAAAACCCTTTCAGCTATCAAACAGTTGTATAGTAGCTCTTGTCAATGTCTTCCCGTCTGGTGTTCATTGTCTTTGTGTTGCGCTCATTTTGCTTATCGCAGAACTCAGTCATAACGGTGCGGAGCACTAACATAAGTAGTTTAATGCAAATTCAAAATTATCCTGCCTACACATCACCCATAACGGGGCCCTCACTTTCACCACACATCAACATGGTGCCTGGTTTAGTTAATAACCGAACACACCGTGAAAACGTACTACAAACAGCGTGTAACGCATGAAAGTAGAAAAAAGAACAACGAGGAATCACTAAATAATTTCAGCACCTCTAATTAGGTCATCAACGTGCGCGAGTCGTGACACATTACACTTACATGCCCCCATTTTCATCGAAATTGAAGTTTGTTTCTTGTGCAGCTGTACATTTATGTTATGACTCGGGGAAATATTGGGGATAACGGCAGCATCACAGTCTGAAACGCTTGAATAAGTCACTCTCTGCAAAGCCACTAATTGACTTACGCCGATTAAACATTCATCGTATGTCACTCTCTACACGCTTTCTACTTCAACAAAATATGAACGTGTTTAGCATATTTTAAAAGGAGACCGGATAAACACGTTTCGTGCAAGGCATAAAAAATTGGTAGAAATCGAGTACTCAGTAGTCGTTTACAAAGCTTGCAAGTATTATACATACTTCAAACTTTCGGTAGCCGTCCCCCGTACAACTTCCCCCCTATTTTCTCTAACTATAACCTAGCTGCCATTGTTGATCGCCTAAGTGCAGTTCCACATAATTGCTCTATGCTGGTCGGAAATGATAGCGCTGTGTCTATCGTCTTTACTTCGTCGTGCCAGAACCCCTGTTCGATTACCTTCTAAGGCTTTGATAATTAATTTTTATTTCATTTTGTCTTTCAATACCTGCTTTCTCCCTATGACATTACAGTAGGGGGCTTAGGCGCAGAAACGTTGTTTAATTGCGCAGAAACAGGAAAGTGCTGAGTTAACCTTTAATTACTTCAACCACTTCAACGTGTGCCTAAAATTTCGAAGATGACATAGGTTTCGTTTTCATAAAATTGTGGATTTTGAGCGCTTCTTCTAGCACCAACAGCTTTGCTGTTATATACATGTATGTACATCGGCACATTAAGCACAAACTAGGCCTAATGTACATGGAAACTGGCTGCGAAGCTTCCATAGAAGCCCACATGTCCATAAGGTGGCGCCGTGTTGCAACCGTTACAATCAGTCTGTAGGGGAGACAACTTATTTCATACAAAAATACAGAAAAAAGCATGACGTCACGCCTGGAACAGGTATCAACATGGTGATGTTATGTACCTTGGCCCGAATGCTGAAATCGGTCTTTAGTTTATAGCACGAAGACTAGAAAACTAGAAGCAGGCGACACAGACGAAGACTATAAGCAAACGAGCTCTAGAAACCAGAAATAAATTGCCGTACTATCTCGCCCAATTTTCCATCCTCTTGGGTAAATTGGTTTATTGAAGCGATATTTTAGGTTTCACTAGCCACCTCACTCTTATTCGCTAGAGTTATGCACCCAACATACACAAAACGAAATACTTATCGCGAAATGGACTAACGATGTAGTATCGTCAAGACAAAGACAATATACAACAATCTACGTGAAATCTATTAAGACTCTTGAAGCACTCATAACTACCTGCGACACTGTGTAAGCCGTTTTCAACACTTATCAGAAAAGACCACGTCGCATCGTATTATAATTTAGAAAGCATTTTACCCTACGAGTTTTGCTGAGTTTAGTAACCACTAAACTTGTGTGAGGGAGAATGAACAAGCACCACACAGCATTTCTTCACGTAGCGCTCCGCTTTCGTCATCACGTGGTATACAGCGCTTCGGATGCCGCCCCGTCTAGATGCACCACACCGGAGCGTCTCCAGTCGCACCTTCGTTTGCCCACAAAAGCCTTGCACTAGCCTAGATGAAATCGGGGCTGAGCTGCATGCCGTGCTTTGAAGAATCACGCAAATAAATAAATCTGATGTCCAAAACCATTGCGCTGAAGCGAGCTACAGCATTCTGCACGATACAAACGTTGTTGTGATGAGTGAAAGAAAACGACACCAACGATGACAAAGTGTGCACGGCTTCTTTCACCACCAGGGCACTGCGGATTATATTTCAATCAAATGGCCGATTCATTAGTGCGAGCATCCCTGAATGGACCGATAATATCGGTCCTTCCAGTTGTGGCACAAATAACCGCGATCAGATATCGAAAACTTTCAATTCGTAGAGATATCATTGAAACAATAACATCATGAAATGAACTTCAGCACCTAAAATTTCCGTGGAAAATGCATTGGTGTCCATCACGACAATCAGAACTAATAATCACAAAATTGCGCGGCCGTGTCCCAACATTGAACCTATATTTACACAGGGCTGTTCTGGCGACATCACCGCTGTGTCAATTCTGTGTAGAAATAGAAACCGTAGAACACTATTTTTTAATATGTCGTCGGTATAAATTACAAAGAAAAAGACTTCTTGAAATTCCGCTTGCCGAATTAGGGCTAAATTTAGCATCAGAAACAGTACTCACTTTCGGTGCCTCGGCATTTGGCTTTAGCCACAGGGACGTATTTGATGCCGTTTGTAGTTTCATTCAGTCAACAAGACGAAAAAAATTTTAAATTCCTACTTTTTCAATTCTCTGACACATTTCAGTTTTTAATGCATGGCAATAATATTATAAATTGAGCAGTTTAGGAAAATAATCTGTCTGTGCTGATTAATAAACTGCACAGTAACTGTAGTTTCAGAAACCGTATCTAAAAGTTCAGGTGCCGAATTCTAGGCCAATCCCCCGGAGGAGGTACAAGCCATGTGTTGAGGATGTCATCGTCATCATCATCATCATCACCTTTTGCCATTGGGCCCACGTATGTGAGTGATCTCACCAAATCAACAGGTACGTCGTGCCACGATTGGGCCACGTATGGCAAGCGCGTGACGAAATGCTTCGTGGTGAGAGATGCGGCTGGTCAGCCGAAGACGGAAGACAGCAGGCCGAAGTGTCGGCGCAGGCGATCAAGGCTCCAGGGTGCACGGCCGTCCATGGAGCTGCCGCAGCCCGGCCGTTGCCCTTGGCCATTACGTTCGCCAGCTAGAGATCCGCAGCTTGGAGCGTGGGTCGGCCTGCTGTGCAACATCTTGCGGCGAGTATTGTGGATCGCGGTCAAAGCGTCTCCTCGGTCAGCTGTTCAGCGGAGCACCGTTTGTGTCCTTGCTAATGGCCGCATACGCGCCGAGAACTGCGGTTCGCGCGCAAGCTGTCCGCTGGGCAGGCTGACCTTTCCTGCAACGTGCAATGCGGCTCGGATGCAGGCTGACTGCTGAGCGGTCGTGGCGGGTTTGGCAACAGCCATCTTCTTCCCACTGTACCGTGAGCTGTCCTGAACTCTGTGTTTCTCGGACTAATACCAGCTTTAGTTCTTCTTGTAGTGGTAGAACGCCCGCCTCGGCTGCGGGAGGCTGTGGGTTCGATTCCCATCGCCGCCGGGCACCCACTGGTTCAAAAGGGTACAAGCGTTACCCCGGCCTGGCGTTCGGCTTCCTTCAGGGGTGATACGCTTGGGAAAGGAGCCTGCGCCTTGAATTCCCGTCAAAACCAACGTGAGCACTTTGGTTTGGCGTGTTGTGCGTGTCACGTCATGTGCCGTAAGGTTCTGTGTGGTTGTAGTTTGGTTTTTGTAGTTTTTATCAGTGTAGTTTGAGTCTTTCAACATGAGTTCAACTGCTTTTCTTGCATCCTTACCTCATAGCGCGGCCCGACAACCAAGTGTGACGAAAGCCTCGTAATTTCTTTACATTTGTACATAGGCTTGCACGACTCTGCGATTTGTGATGGCAACAGCGTTAGTCGGTAGGCTCTGTAGAGGTGAACCAATAAATCTTGAATAACAAAACAACCACACATCACCATTTGCTTAGGACGCTGAAATTACCTGAAGTGAATAGTAATTTCCTTGAATGTATCGTGAATAAAATATAACTTTTTAATGGAAGGCTTTTTCGTTTCGTTCGTGCCCACCCCGCGCCTATATATAGCCACGTTTCCGTCGTTCTCCATCATGTATGGCCACTGGTTTTTGGACCGCCCTTAATGCTAACATTCGTGACCGATATAAATCGTCCTTGGTTGTATTCTGAGCGCATGCAGTCGCTGGCGTAGGGACGTGTGTTCCATATCACAAAAATAACGCGGCCCTTGGCAGATGTGGGTCTAAACGCGCGCTTAGAGAGCGGGAGGGCCATAAGGCGATGTAGCGAATAACAAACATAAGTGTATGCAAACGCAAATAATCCGATATGCAATATAAGTGACAAGTTTGACTGATGAATTTGACTAAAAACACACATGCGTCTTCGCATGAGTGGGCAATCAGGGTTAAAAAGCGGCAAGCGCATCCCCACGAGATTACGGCTGAGGTTTCCTTGGCGCTTCATTCTACAGTTTTCAGTGACGATGTGTTACGCAACGTCATATGGCATTAGCTCCCCATTAGGAGCAACGCACGAGTTTTACCTAGTTCATGTCCCGTGGTTGAGTGTATCGCACAACAAAAATATATAAAACGACAGACAGGGAACCACTCGAGCTCCATTATAACACCTCTATGTGCCGCACACATTTTCCTGTAGAACGTCTTTGTAAAATTCCCGGAGCTAAGCGAAATCCACTATTTGGCTTTTGTGAACTGTATTGGATGAGAACGAGTTCTTTATTTATCTTTCTAGTCGTATCGTGGCGCCGCCGCCTGTAAACTCTCGTTTGAAGGCAAATTGTAATAATCCGGTGCGTTCCAGTCCACGCTGTAACAATATCCTTCAGTAGCGTTGTCCACAAGTACGCAGATGCAGCCCTTCATTGAACAGGTCACATTCATTGACGGATTGCACTGGAAAAAAATTAGTAGAAGGTAAGTTGACATTAGCATTTATAGTCATTTCTACATGAGTTACTAATAGATATCGCGTGTATATTTTTAATTTATTCTACAACGTACTCTGATTTATTCATTCGTCTTTTTTTATTGCACAAATTATTCATCTGCCTTCACATGGTCATGCTGAATATGTGACAGGAAAAATAGGTTTTCTCTTAGTTCAAGCCCCGTTCTTGAAACGTGAAACATGCACTGCGAACCTTTACTTTTTGCGTCTATCGCAGCCGGCTATTGAATTGGAGATCGTAACGAGCCAGATGTTTTTCCCTAAGCCGTCTGTGATGGCGCACTGCCCACAAATTTTAATGATACGCTTCTTTGCTGATTAACTGGTAACACTCTGCTCCCACATTTCATCATCAAAAGTTGATGTAGGCGATCCTAATGTATTTTACCGCACTTGGACCAAAGGCCCTTTACAGAAGAGGATATAAGGAACGTATATACACAAGCGTCTGCGATTTCTCAAGCGACAAAAGCACTTCTGCACTTACATAGGTGCACCAGTCTTAATGACCATTTGTGATAAATTGAGCAATGAAAACTTCATTGCATGTGTGTCCGTACACACTCTGAACTTCTCCACGTTCTTTTTTTTTTTATTCTTCAGTCCCCTTTTTCTCTTCCACAGAACGATCGAGGTAGCCAATTGGGCTCAGCGTAGCCAACTTCCATTACTTTTACTTTCTTCCTTCCTCTTTGTTTAATGTGTACGTGAGACGCTCTTATGAATTTATTTTCTGATAGACCATCAGATAGTTGTTGGTCCCTGGTCGGGAACAGAGCTGATCGAACAGCTGGCAGCTTTTCCCTGTGGCAACTCTCCATACAGGATTTCGTGCGGCGCCTTCCTAGTGGAAGTTTGGAGCGCAATGTTATTAAGAAAATTAGCGCTTTATTAATCCTCGTCCCATTCAGATTATCGAGGCATAATGTTCCGTATCGGAACGCGCTGGCTGCGGCTTAATTTCAATAGAAGCGAAATATAAAAATACCCTGGCATGCTTAGCTTTCGGAGCACGTTAGAGAACCCCAGGTGACCAAAATTAAGCCGCAGTTCGCCACTATGACGTGCCTGATCATCAAGTCGTGGTTACGCCAAGTTTAAACACCAACACTTCTTTTAGTCAATTTTGTCATGAAAAGTGCCTGCGGGCGTGAGGGATAGGGTTTTGCCTTTCCGTGAGGCCAGTCGCCTGCGGATAGAACGTGTGCCTGCGCACTACTTTACACTCGTAGACCGCGATTAGGTGACCAGTGGTGAGATATTGCAGGCCAGATGCTTCGACGTAATTTGCCCGGTACTCAGTGGCCACTATAAAATGTGGCGTTTTCCGACCTTCTTAATAGGCATATATGTCTCATACATAGTCAAGTAAACCTGCGCGAAAATTACATTCGGGGCTGCGATGCGTTTTAGCAAACCAGATAGATGCCCAGGTAGCCGCCTGGATTGTTGACGAATTTTACAACTTAAAAAAAAGCGGACGCGTCTTGGAGCTGAGCGCTGCAGCAGTGCCCTTCTCAGAAATATTGCCAACGAACTAAATCTGCCGCGTAATGGACCATCCCTGTCATAAATGTTACGCACGTCCTTGCCTGACATGCAAATCCATATCATGCCCTACAAAATTTCATAAGATGGCTTTGTCAATCAGCTTACCGTTGTTACAAAAGGTCGTATGTTCTGAGAGGATCACCGCAAGGTGGCATTTACGGGCCTTAGCCAATAAACGTCCTCTTGAGGTGATGCAACCGGCGGGTTAGGCAATAATATTAGAGTGCGTACGGTTCGTTTACGATGTGTTTGAAAGCACAATTGCAGCGACGTGCAAACGGGTAGCCAGTTAGATTATATTTTCCATATTTCGCGGTATTTCTCCAACACGCGAACAAATAAACCAGGCAAAACATCGCGTGCCAGAATTGAAACTAGACTTTTCGAGTTTCTTCTAGAAACTAATAATTTCAGATCTCCTGTAAATATAGTAATTAAAAAGAATCATCCCATCATTGCAGATCAATGATTTATGAACAACCCAAAAAGTACAGGAGGCCTCAGCTGGTTCCTGCTAGCTGCTAACAACATACAGGTGGCTTAATCCTCATTTGGATATGTATATATATATATATATATATATATATATATATATATAGACAGCTACATAGTAGATCGATAGATCGATACACACGGTGAAGTAGACGCGCGTCTGCAGCGGTTTATTGACGTTTCGGCCGGGGTCCGGCCGGCAGAATCAGTTTCCGACTAAGGTCGGACCCCGGCTGAAACGTCAATAAACCGCTTCATAGATGCGTTTACTTCGCTGTGGATATTTACCCTGACATAGGGGAAATTACATGTACCTACTAATTGCATTAAAGAAATTATACATTAATCAAAATGAAAATTGAGGTTTGTGAGTGGTGGCGCTGGTTAACACTCCGAGGGTTAATTCTAGTTGTAAGACATAAATACCCCAGAAAGTGGATGGGAAAACGGCTCCGCGGTAGCTCAATGGTACAGCACCACACGCGTAATGCGAAGACGTGGAATCGTGCCCCACCTGCGGACAGTTGTTTTTTCATCCGCTTTCATTTCCATTAATTTATCATTTCTTGATTTCAATTAGTAAGTATACAAGTAATTTCCCCTCTGTTGGCCGTGGTGCCGTTGTTTGTTGGCTTCTTATGATATGATTAATAAATATCGGGCCCCTCGGTTCCCTTTCTTCTTGTTCATATATATATATATATATATATATATATATATACATATATATATATTCTGAGTTGTATCTCAAACGTTTTTTTTATTTTCTGTGACAGCTACTGTTGGTCTACTTTTCCGAGTGCATTATACTTGAGGCGCCAATTGCCTACATAGAAAATGATTGCCTTGTCCCACTGAATATTTAAAAGCGTTCGCTAACTAAATAACATATTTGCATTACGCAACGTATTGCAAATACGACATTGAAGCCCAGCTGAAGTGATGTCATGTTTGCTTAGCATACATTGTAAAACTAGCCGCACTTTCGTAATATGCACCGTCGAAATATTCTAAATATGCTACAAAAGACACCGGAATTCCAGTTAATAGCTTCAAAATGGTAAAAGTTGCGCGTTATCAAGAAAATGCACGCATTCTGTAGGGAATTTTGAAGACCGATATTTCGAAAGTGGCGCTTGTCTGAAGATTTTGGCGGAACATACATCACTTCTCTACTGCTCGGCTTAAAACTTGAATATCAAGATGTGTCCTGAAGTAAATAATTAGCCTGCCGATTGTTCAATATTTATAAGTAGCCACACGGAAAGTGCGATTTATCATGGAAGCAATGCCTTTCTCCACACGAAACTGCGCAATTAGATAGAAAGAATTTTCTTAAAATTTCAACCCGAACTGGAAGCATGAGAACTTCTATAGGGTAGTATTACGTCTTTAGATTAGTTAAAGTTAATTTTAAGGTGAAGATGTTTGTTTAGTTTCAGTAGAAGCAGTGACTTCAGTATTTACTGAGCAGACTTACCGTCTTATTACAGCTGTGGACGTGAATAACCATCTCGTTGGTTGGGCTCGTGTTGGACGGGGTGTCTGGTGTGCTGAATCCAACAAACCTGCACGATTTCAGAAGATATTCCATCAGTTATATAAACTAATAGCATGTTATAGTGACACTATTTGACAGTGCAGTTGACATACTAGCATAAAAAGCGTTTTTTTTTTGTGTGTTTGTGTGTGTGTGAAACTTGTTGCGAACCTTCCTATGTTTCTCCGTATTCAAGTCTAGGCACCGAGTCGCCATTTAGTCATACGCGTATACCACCTCTCGGAGGCTATAGCGAATTCTCTACCCAAGTATTTGTGATATCGTTACGCGTGTAACGAGTAAACGGCGAAGTTGCTGGACAGTTCGAATGAGACAATAACTTTGTAAGGATGATTCAGCGGGGTATCCCTTAAGCTAGCTCGCCTTAACAATCTTGCCTAACCTTAACTTCTTTATATTGCGTGTAAATGTATCTCTCATCTTGCTATCGTCTTCGTCACACTTAGGTGAAGGTGCGGGGAAAGCACACCTTACGAGTGTACTCCGCACCGGTGGTCGATTCGCTTGCTGCTCCGCAATATAAAAACGTACGGAAGCTGCACCACCGCGTTTCCCTTTAGCAAATGAGCTATCACACCTGAGTACTTTTGGAACGTTCTGTGATTCCACTAACACAAATGCTTAGCCCTGACTGGTAGATAGATTATGTTATGACCCACGTCATTGTGAGGACCAACAAATGCTGGAAACCTGCCGTGTTGATTGGAAATTTGGATATATATATCAAAGCCACATAATGCAAAGGTATGGTTTCGCGAGCACGACGATATGATCGTGCGCTGAGATTCACATAAAAAAAAAACTGCGTGCATTTTTACAGAAGCCCGTTAGAAGGAAAATTACCAGTCAACCATCAGTTAGTGTAGTGGACGCAAACGTACATAGAAGCTTACGGCGGCTACGTATCATATGTGTTACAGCTGTCCCACAGCGCTGATGCCGAGCTGGTGAGGTGTCGGACATACATAGGCCACGCCTTTGTTGTGCTGTGCAATGCTTCTTCGAGACTACTTCGTTTACAGGTTTGCCCGTATTCCCACTGCAGTTGTATTCTCCTCAGGCAAATCGGTACTGACAACACCGCCACCTGTTTGTTGGATCATGCCAGCTGGGTCATTCGCTGCGAACTTGACCCCACCAAGGGCCAAACCGGTTTAGTCGACGCTCACCATCACTCCTTTCGTCATGAAATTGCCCAGCAGGAACTCGCGAACGCTTACACTCTACAGGGTGTTTCATTTTAGCTGCACCAGATTTTTAAAAATTGCCTCTGGCAGATAGCACATTTCTAATCCTGGATCTTAACTACTCGATGAGGCGGTCATTGTTTCCACGAGAAATCAAAAGGACTAATTGAATAATTAACATAATTACGAGAATTAACTTTTTCATTAATTATTTCACGGTACATCTTTAAATCTAAGAATTATAGCCGCTGAGTTCACAAGGCGCATCCACTTGGAATGAATTCTCAGGATCAAACCAGTTTCGAGATATTAATTTCCAAAGTGTCCGACGACTGCCTGGGCTTTGCAGTTCACTTTGTGCTTCGATGCATAAAACAACGTTTTCCTCAAACAGTTAACTGGAACGCCTATGCATTTCGTCGTACACTTTGAAAATTATTATCTCCAAACTGGATCAGTCCTGAGAATTAGTTCCAAGTGGATACGCCTTGCGAACTCAGTGGCTATAAATCGTTGATTGAAAGATGTGCCATAAAATTATTAATGAAAACGTTTGTTCACGTAATTATGTTAATTATTCAATTAGGCATCTTGATTTGTCGTGGAAGTAATGACCGCCTCATCACGTAGTTTAGATCAAGGAGTATAATTGCGCTATCTGCCACGGGCAATTTAAAAAAAAGTTGGTGCAACTAAAATGAAACACCCTGTATATTGTTTGCCTATATGCACCGTGCTGAGCGCTAGGCTGAGCGGTTTCCGGTCTTGCACCTGGATCTTCCAAAAGTATCAAAGGCCTTTGATCTCGCCTCGGAACTACGCATTTGCATGGATGGAAGGATAGGTGTTATGAGTGACCCCTTTTTGACAGGTTGGGGGCTTGCGCCAGCAAGCTTTTGTTATTATATTGCTTAATGTCCTATCAATCTGTCAAGCACTCCTTAAAGATGGTTAACCAGCGAAGTTGTAACGTGCGGCCCCGGTGTCTATCAGTGAGTTAATCCCGACGGTACATTAAAGTCTTTCTCAAATTTTGGTTACGTCTTTGTGTTTCTTAATGAGGTTAAACACACGTTCGGCTGCGATGAAGAGAACTACGTCACTGACGGTATGCCCGCGGTCGGCTGTTGTCACTTGCGTTCGATGTCCCGAATTTGCTCAGCAGTTGGTCAGCAGCATTCGCCCAGCACTGCTGGTTGAGATTCTTGTAAATTAAATTGGTTCAAAATTAAATGTGTTCGTTGCGGTAAGACAATGAATGGCTCATACCCCGTTAATCAATGGCTCATACAGCTGTAAACGCGGACTTTCCATTACGACGACAGAAGAGAAGAGGGGGAACGCAGCCAGCTGTGGAAGAAGACAACGACGAACGCGGGAGCAGTGGCAAGAGCGCAACCCGAGGGGCGTCAATGAGCCATCTGCCGAAGTAGACGACGACGACGCTCGAGCCAATGCTGATGATGATAGTTTTCTGTGGACAGGCGACTAACATACGCTTTTTTTCGTTTTGCCTGGCAATATCAAGCTTCGCCGGTAGATCCCACGCTTTCAGGGAATCGATGTTTTGCGAAGCAGTGTGCGTGGAGCCTACCAAGTTGACGAAATGCCCATGAGAGCACCAAGACGTAGGCGGCTGTGTCATGACCTACATGACTCGCATTTTACGATATTCATGTCATAACCCATCATTTATGTTTTCTATACACTCTCGTCATACTGCGCCAATTTCGGCACCAAGTTAACGAAACGACCTTGAGGCCACCAAGACGTAGGCGGATGTTTCCTGACCTACATAGCACGCATGTAATGACATTTTTGTCATGACGTATCATTTATGTTCGTCATGCACTCTTTTCGTACTATGCCAGTTTTGGTACATATCAAATTAACGACACGATCATGAGGCGGCTGTTCATGGCCCACATGGCACGCCTTTCGTAATATTCTTGTCATGACCAATCATTTATGCTTGTTAGACTCTTCTCATTCTTACTAATTTTGCTGCATACCAAGTTAACGGAAATACCGCGAGAGCACCAAGACGTAGGCGCTAGATCTCTACATAGATACTCTCGAAGTGGCAAATGTTCGCCAAGAAATGCTTCGCATTTAATATACCGATGACCGGCTTTGTTCTAGAAGGCATTTGGCAAGAAAAGAGCAAACGGTATATAAATATCCTCACTGCAACATGCAGACACCTTCAAGAGATAATTTCCCGTATTAAAGGGAAGCTTTCCTTACATTCTTTCTTCCTCGGAGTTTGGCGCGGTCAGCTTCTACTCGGTCACCTTCCCGACGAGTAAATTCGACCTGTCCTGGAGACGGTGTGACGAAAACTGGGCTGATCACGGAGATAGTGTAATCAAAAGTGGGCCAATCTCAGGCCTCCGCGTCTTGCCTTTTTGTTGGGCAGGCATGCCTTCACTATGCTGCAGAACGCGGTGCAGAATGCGAACACTTGACCCGCCGTGGTTTCCTAGTGGCTATAGTGTTACCTTGCTAAGCACGAGGTCGCATGATCGAATCCCGGCCTCGGCAGCCGCGTTTCGATTGGGGCGAAATGCAAAAACTGCCGTGTACTTAGATTTAGGCGAATGTAAAAAACCCACAGTGTCAAAATTAATCCGGAGTCCCCCACTATACGGCGTGCCACATAATCAGATGGTGGTTTTGGCCCGTAAGACCCCGTAATTCTTTTAAAACGGACACTTACATGTGGGGTTTGCTCTAAGGTCAAAGAATTTAAAACAGTCTGCCTGCGATAAGAAAAAGCTGCAGTTACGGCCGAAAGGCGAAGCATCGATTGCGATAGCAAATGAGGAAGGGGTGAGAGTGTTGAAAAGTAATCGCGCGCCACCTGCTTCACGCGGCAGAGGAGTGACGCAAAAAAAAAAAAAAAAATTGTGGGGCTGCAGCTCATATTGAGGTCGGGACGTGATGTTCACTGCAGCAAATGCGCCTTGTCTCTGACTCTCGACTTGTTGTTATCCTCCAAGGTCTGCCTTGCCCACATTATTGTCAGTGTCATTCACAACCAAAATTTAGTTTTTTGTTCTCTACGCCAGTTTATTTGTTCCGGCATGCCACTGGTCAAAACATCAGCAAAAAGCACTGCAAAAATACCGCTTTGAATTGTTACCTTTATTCGCCTCCTTGCGTCGCCAACTTTGCCCCTTCACATCTCGGCATGAACAAGATAGTTGGTTCTGGTCTCACCCCATTGCAAAACTAAGATTTTTAACGCTGCATCCCTTTGTGACATTTTCGAGTCCTAGCGTGCTATTGAGACAGAGGACTACCCTCGAGGCGAAAAAATGCGTTGTAACAAACACACCGAGTCAACACACAAGGCCGACGTCCATAACTGTCAAGCACTTTAGAGCAATGTGGCCGAAATGACCACATAAGGCTGTTATAGAACCGACACCTAGCATGTGGACCTTTCGCGCCATTCTAATAAAGAGTTGGAGTTCCGTCCGAAAGGCGAAGCATCGATTGCGATAGCAAATTAGTGGACAGCTATATATGTGAGTAAGGATAGTGGTTTTATCGGCCGTATAAGCTTATAAACATAAGCGTATACCAACTAAATTAACAATCGTGGTGTCATGCGCACGAGAAAACGTGAACACATCTCCTCGAAGACCGCGGAAGCTCACTGTCAAAAAATTGGCCGGATATCTACTTGCATCGCTGCAAATGACGTCGAAATCTTCTGCCGCCCTTGCCTACGCGAGATTGAGCCACGATAGCGGGCTCACCCTCGCAAGATTTCACTCGCACATACAGCTTCAGGCGCGCCGCGACAATTTTATCGCCCTTGAACATTGTACGGAACGTCACAGCGACGCCGACGGCAGAAATCCGCCTGCAGTGACCATATAATTGCTATTGTAATAAAAAAATGTAACAGTTTCGCCCTAAGGGCGAAACAATGAATGCGATAGCAACACAGCAATGTCATATGAAGTAAGGTGAGCGGCTTTGGTAGCAATAAGAATTGTAGTAAACATGAGCTGATTAAGTAAGCAGGTGTGCTGCGGCGTAAGTAGACTGACATGAAGAGAGACTCGATGACCACGAGAAGGCGCGTGTGAAACGGTGGTGCTGATGAGAAGCGCTTCCCGTGGGCAGCGCGTGCGAAGGGACACACCTGTAGCGCTGCACTGCCGATCCGGGCAGCATTGCATGTGTAGCGTGCGTTGGAAAATGTGGCCCGACTATTACTAACTGAATGAACAAGCGTGGTGTGAGCGCGCACAAACAAACACGAATAAATCACACTGAATGACTGCAAACAACGACTGTCAAAACGCTGGCAGCAAGCATACGCCGCAGCGGGCGAAGGTACGTGCGGTCTATCGCTTCAACGGAAACTGAGCGGCGAATGCACGGCGCATAAAGGTCAGAGCCGTCTGGAGATAAGAGACGGTGCGGACGAGCGACGAGCGCGTTTGTTGGCAGAGTAAAAGTGTGCCCCCCCCCCCCCCCCCCTCCTCCTCCGGCGCTGGCTTCCTGCTTCTTGCGCGTGGGAGATGAGTGCGTTCGCTCTCCGTGATAGCGCGCGTCCCCGCACGCTTCCGCTCGGGCATACGGCGCGCGGCGAAGATTTTATCTACAGGGAACCTCACGGCGACGGCGACGCCGACGGCTGAAATCCGGGTGAAGTGTCCATATAATAGCTATCGCAATAAAACAAAGGCGACAGCAGACTAAATTGCGATGAACTGTTGCGGCCACGCACGGCGCCAAGCCATGCCCTGTCGTTTCCTGTCGAAACAAGTACCCATGGTCGCCAGCATTTGAACAGCAGAGCTGTTTAAGCCGGCCGTTAGTCAATCGATAGCGAATCAATAGCTAATCTATACTAGATCAATTATTTATCAATATATTTTGGAAAGTGCTGGGCATGACTTAGTATGCTTAGCCTGGCCGAAAATCATGGCCAATACCTTGCGATAGCTAATCAATCGTCAATCAATAGCTAAACGACAATCGATCAATTATCAATAAATTTCTGAAAGTTCGGGGGATGACTTGGTAGTGCTAAGCCTAGCCCAAAGTCAGGACGAGCTGTGTGCCCATAAGCTCCGCTGTCTCTTTAGCATTGCGCTTGCAGTGCAAACTACGCTAATTTTTATGTTATCATGATGATGGTTGAGTTGTATAATTGATCAACAAAAACACACTGCGAGAGGGACCGCATATGGCACCTTCACTTCATGAAATCAACTTTCCTGGCAAAAGCGCCTCGTCAACAGCGACTCACTAGTTTAAATTAATCGAATTTGAATTGTGGGGTCCAACGTAACAAACCCACGATTTTATTATGAGTTACGCCGTAGTGCTGGACTCTTGATTAATTTTTAATACCTGGGGATCTTTACGTGCCCCCAATGCACGAGACACGGGTGATTTTGCATTTCGCTACCATCAAAATGCGGCAGCCGCAACCGGGATTCGATCACCCGACCTCGTGCTTCACAGCGCAACACCATAGCCTTAAAGGCACTCACTAGCTTACTACACTGTTTGCAGTGCGCGCCAAATTGCGCGAATATTTTTTTAATTAGCAGGAACGTGATTGCGATGAGGCAGAACAATTCGAATGAACGCTCGAATAAAGGGCCTTCGCTGTCTTTAGAGCGCCTCTCGCTCTAAAGGCAGACTCCGCTGGCAGCGTTCTTCGGTCTCGCGGGATGAGAGCGAAGAAAACGCGAGGAGGGGAGACGGCCTGCGCATGCGTTGAGTTGCCGGCTGCCACGGCATCTGCAGCCGCGTGGGCGATCTCATCAGCGCTTCCGAGAGGGGGCTAGCTTGGCGTGAGGTGGCGAGGGCTACGCTCCTCCGCGGTGTCAGCTGCTGAGGTCAGTAATTTAGAGCACTGCACGGGCCGATTTTTTCAGTCTGGGCCCGGGCCCGTTTTTACGTTGGGCGGCCCGCCCGAGCCCGATCAAAACTTTAATGGCGATACCCGGGTCCGGCCCGGGCCCGGAAATAATCTACGTTACCCGCCCGGCCCGGCCCGCCACCCCTTTACCTTAGGCCCGAGCCCGGCCCGAGCCCGACTCGAAACCAGCCCGAACCCGGCCCGAGACCAAAAAATAATGTTTTTCAGAGTTGAGACGCCCGAGAATAACTCGCTGCACGTTACATGCACACCACCAGAAAGCCCGAGCCCGGCCCGGGCCCGCGTCAAAAAACCTCGAGCCCGTGAAAAAACTGTTCTACCCTACCCGGCCCGGCCCGTGGGCCGGGCCGGGCCCAGGCTTTCGGGTAAGCCCGAGCCCGTGCAGTGTTCTAGTCAGTATACGCGGTGCAAGCGTGTGGGACTGGGATCGCTGCTCGTGCAAGGGTCGGTGGCGAGCAGCTGCGAGTAAGGCTCGATGTGACGCTCCCTTGGGTGCTGTCGTCGCTGAGAGGGGTTGCACGATTTCCCATCGATGAAGGGCCGCTCTCGCCGTTTGTCAAACGAAAGCGTGAAAAGAAAAGAGTAGTGCCGCGCAAGACGGGCTTTGCGGTGACGATGGCTACGATATGACGCCAGAGTAGCGCGTGTCGTCTGTATGCAACCAAAGCGCTGCTTGAGCGTAGGCGGCTGCGGCGGTTGCTGTGAATTGGCAGCTGCTGTGAATCGCACCCACGCGTCACCCCACGCGCTGCTTCTCGAGATCTCCCGATTAGCGAAGCAGTCGGGCCACACTTCGCTCCGTTTGCATTGTGCCGCTCTAGACAGATTGTCGGCGCCAGCTACGCTACTCATAGCATTCTCTTTGTAATATAAACCGTGCACCTATATAATCATAATACAAATTATTGACACGCGAAATGAAAACACGTATGGAGCTGCGCACAAATTTCGGATTAGGGAGTATCGTAATCGTCGGTGAATGTTTCATGCCTCGCATTTATTTCGCAATTTCGTGCGGCCGGCAATATGTAGTGCCCGCGCTTTGAAAGATCACCCCTAGGGCTCAAGCAAAACGCTAAAGCTTGCAATTGATTTCAGTCCTTCCAAACTATAGCAGTATTCGTTCACTTTATTTTGGTGGTCCATATCTATTAATCGGAGTTAAAGGAATACGGACACGAAATCTGAAAATTTTACGAAAATGCTGAAAATGAATCCTCAGTGTGTGATTATACCGAAAAGAAGTACTCACATAGCTCATTTTTGAGCCGATGGCTTTATTTGTGGCGTTTTTGTGAGCGCGCGCCGAGTCGCCCGACCTGCGGGAGCTGGAAGCCGTGACGTTACGACACCCTCGTCGGATTGCCAGCCGGGGGCCGCTGTCATTCGAAGCGCGCCGACGCCGGCATCGCGAGCACGGATTGGAGTTCTGGTGCCTCTACCAGCGATGAGTACACGTCTGAAGACGAAGACCATTACAACTCGGCAAGAAATATTACCGCTTACGGTTACAAGCCTTTCGCGTCAATAGACGAAGAAGAGCAGGCGGCCGTGGAAGTGCGGGTCAGGTTTTCGCGAACCGTAGTGCGAAGATTTCGCTCTGCACCAGACATTTCTGCAAGAATTATTTGTCATTTCTTCTGTAAACTTGCTTTTTCAAGAGCGCACGCAGGCGAGGCAGCTGCGGGGTACTTCAGCACTTCGTGGATGACTGAATAGTAGTTTATGCCGTCGGTGTGACCAAACTGCTGTGAGGTATCAGTACTTCCGAGAATCTCACGTCCACTTCGCCAGCCGCCCGACAGATGGTAGCATCTGTCTGGCGTTGTCACCAGTCTTTCCCGCTTTTGGCCTGTGGAGAAGCAGAGCGGTGTGTGTGTCTTCCCCGCTGCCATGTAGGACTGATCTCGTGAGTCGCGCTCACGCGCGCGAGCCTTGTATTGTTTACTATGCTTTGCAACCATTTTTAAAGACATTAATGCCATTCGTGCCCAGCCTCGGGCATCTCGCCCAGCCTCGCCTCACACTGCACCAAGACGGCTGCAAGTGAACGAAAACAGTACCGACATCTTTTTCGCCTCCTCTTTTTCAACGCGCCGCTGCTCATTTCTGCCTTGCGTTTTAGTGAGAAGACCGATGTGCACAGCGTCAGCTTCGGCAGTGCCTTTGACACGGCATGCCGAGGCTTTTCAGCACAGCCGGGCTGGTCACACAATCATCGTCGACATAGTGGTCCGCGCAAATGAAGTCATTTTTACAGGTCTCCAGGCTGTGCGTGATGGCTGACAGGCAGGTATCCAAAGTTTAGGCACCTTCTCGTCTCTGGGAAACGTGTGCGACGGCGTGTCACGACCGACGATGCTTTTATAACAGCAATGTCTGGGCATTTCCTTCCGCCGCGAAGAACGCGTCAATACCGAGCGACGACCGAGGGAAGGCGCACGTAAGTCGCACCACCTGCGTGGAGCGTCGACGCGGATAATGTTTCAGACGGACCACGTGCAAAGATCGCCGAAAGGGGTTAAACAAACGCTGCAAGGGACCGACACCACCGGAAACACTGCGGCGGCTGTACGACCTTGGCCGCGCGCGCGCGGGTGAGTGTTATGACGTCAAATTTCAGCCTCTGCCGGCGGCTTGCACCCCGCTTGGAGGCGAGGTGCAACAGAAAATCCCCCCAAAAAATGTTTTTAGTTCTTTCTTTCAAAGCAGCTTGTTGTATTCGTCATTTTCAACAGGTCCACTTTTGTTTCAACGCAAAAAACACCCGCCAACCTTTCTGTCCGTATCCCTTTAATGCCTCATTTGCCAGCTAGCGTTCTTAGTAGCCATAGAGCCCTGTCGAAAGAGCTAGTGCTCGGTCAAATGCACTCTTCAGTTCGTATTATCGCTACGGGATTACTGAGTCAAGGGCGAAGATGGTCGAAAGAGCAAAAAAATAATGATGATTTATACGGTACACTTGTACGGGTTTCCCTTCAGCCATTTGTCCTTAACGATGTTGCCTTGCCCTTACTTCTATATATAGGACGTGAATTGTATCTCTCGTCGGCGTAATAGTCGCGTAATAGTAGAAGAGCCGCCACCGTTGCTCCAAAAGTACAGAAAACGGGGGGCTCGTGCCGCCGGAGTGGGACCGCCACCTTAAACAGTGATTCTTTTTTTTTTTTACCGCAATGTGTTTTATGCCGGGGTACACCATCAACATCCTGTAGCGGTTATGACGTCTGTGCGAACGCGTAAAATATGGTCTATTTCGACAGGGATGGCACCATCATCTAGGAGCGGTGCCGCGAAGTACAGTATCATGACACTAACGAGCGCTGACAGTAAGCGCTTCGATAGTCTCAACGCAGCGGACGCTGCAACGCGGTGTACCCTGGTGTAGGTGGTGTTGGCCGTCTGATGAGGTGACGACGCAGTTTCCGCACAAAGTTTGTCTATCGCATCCGATTAGCTTGTGACACCTCGACGCCTACGGAGTGCAGCTTGAACATGCATCAGCAGTGCTTAAACTCCGCCTACTGCTTCGCTTTCGATGACAACAACTAAGAAAACTGCTGCGCTAAGCACCGCAGAAAGGTAACGACATCGACAAGTGAATCTCGCATTGGCCCGGCGAGAGAGACGCTAGCGTGAAGCAGAACGCCTTCGCGCGTTTGCGGCGCACGCTGCGAACTCAGTTACTCGCATTCCTGAAGCTAAGCGAGTCGCAACTCAACTGGCTGCCCAAGACACCTCGGAGCCGGACCAAAATGCTCGTCGCTTCGCCGAAGCGACTCGGCATCAGAACGCCGCTCGCCAGCACGACGCCGCGTGCCAAGCAAACCTGCAACACGGTCGCCGACCCGCAAATCGTGCGCATTTAGCTGCAGCGGACCGTGAGCTCTAGAAGCAAACATGCAACAGCTTCTGTGAGGGCACATTTCGCGTCCGTGTTCTATCGATTCCAATGAAAGAGGGATCAACCATATCTTTTTCGAGCAATTTTGTTCAGAGAAAGATGCCATTGCAGCATTACCTTATGCCTCTGCTACGACAATATTAAATATATGAATTACTTTAATGTAGCAATAGGAATTTACGTTATTTTACTGCTATATCTCTTTCGCGTACAAAAAATTTCCAGTACATTGGGAAACACAGATAGTACAACAATAAGACATCACATGGACTATCAATTAGGCTCATATCTGATCCGAGCCATGTTATCTGGATTATAAATGCGATATTGGTTATGATAGGTACTTACATAGCCTGTAGGATCACAGCCACGAGGATTGCTGATTTGATTGACACAAACAGAGCCATTTCCAATCAACTGGTATCTCAGTCACGGTCTGAAAGATGGAATGAAAATATCGACTTTTTATACCGCTTGTTCAAAAGGGCAAAATTAAGGGGCTCTGAGTTTGCTGCTGTGCCCAAAGAGCTGGAATGTGCGAAAGCAGCAAATTCACGTAGACAGTGCCCTTCCACTTACAGTTCAGTCACCTTGGTTATCAGCACGGCTGTTTTTTACAGGAAATAAACTTTGGCGATGAAGCTCATGATGCTGTCGTCGTCAAAGCAGCTAATAAATTCAAATGACGTCCTTTCACAATATGCAAAAGGAAAACTTTTATCTAAACCTATACTGGAAACGGACGAGGTTCAGTTTCTTTTTTTCTTTTTACTTAGTGTCTCGTCTAATTATTCGGCTTTCCATCCACGAGCCATTCTGTCGTGTTCCTATGACTTTGGGCTTCTCACATTGGACGAAGTGAACTGGTGATTGCGGTCCCTTTCTCACGGCCTGCTTTTTTTTGCGCTCTTTCCGCCTGAACTCATGAACGAAGTGGTTAAAAAGCCATTTGTGGCATATAAGTTGGCTTAAAAAACGCGAGTATGATATTATTAGTCACTTTGAGGTACACTTGTACTGACACCATTGCCTGTACATATGTTCGCACGGCATGGTTGATAGATGTACTTGTGTGGCCTTTTATAAGAAAAAAATACTTTTGAGTAAGTACTCATCTTGTCATTTTGTTTGTGTTCGTCGTACTACGTCATTGTCTTTACCTAATAATGAACAGGTACCAACTGAACCAACAACAGGGCTGCGTAGTATCAATTTTTTATATATATTAGATTGTGCCTTCAGATTATGCTTGTGTATCTTGTACCTGTATCATGATACATTCTGCTAAATGTGTATGAGTATCTGTATTTTGAGTACTTTATACGAAGTAGCTTGTCTCTGAAGCTACAAGATACACACAACGATATCCACAAAAACAACAAGAGTGAATGAGGCTGTAAACTGGTAGCGAGTGAAGTTTATTCTTGGAGAGGCAATGAAGTTTCGTTAGCAATTATTTCTCGCAGTGAGGTGGTCTGGCCTCTAGTTTAAAGAGCGTGTAAGTATTCTCTTTTGCCCCCCCCCCCCCCCCCCCCTCGTGTCTTTCCACACGTAAAAATATTCTGCGGAAATACAATCGCAAACAGCACAAACAATGAGGCGTATATACGTGGTGGCACCACTCGTTTTTCACATTGACTGTTCTTTTTTCTTCTGATTCCCCCAGAAAGAACAACGTAAAAAACAACCTTCTGACAACAATTTGATTAAGTTTACCGAGAAGGTTCTACAATTTTTCTAAATACTGCCTTACTGGAAAATTCTATGTGTTCCATTGCCTGTCTCCGTGAAAGGAGTGCGTGATTTGCCACTGAATTGTGCTAGGGAAACAAACTCGCTCGGAGTAGCTGGGACAAAGATATGTTTGCTGGGAAAACATCAAATGGGAACTGAAGAAACGGTGGTTTTACTCTTTCGGTCCTAGTGTGCGCTTGTCCGCGCTGGAAACGATCAGTTCTTTGTTTGATGGCATTGAATTGAAAGATTGCCACATCTGCTGGGGTCACTGTGAATGCAGTATTGTGTTCCGCTTAGGGAGCTGGTAATGTTGAAAATTGAGATGCTGAATTCAGTACGCTACCACCCTAATAAAGTTCCACTTTGAGGTTGCAAATGCCTGTTCCATTCACAGCTTCACGTAAAATTAGAAGAGCTGCTCCACGACGTTTTTGCAACAAACAAAGTTCACCATGACCTTGTTTCTCAAATTTCCTTTCGACTGAGCGGATAATTAGGCTGTCGTACAAAAATACGTCTAAACTTAAAGCTGTATGTTATTTTCTTTTTCCATTGATGCATCCACCATCGACGTCGGCTTTCGGCTCCAATATGTGTTCACGTGTTAGCAACGTTGCCTTTAGTACACTTCTGATGTCATTCCCAAAATGACTTGCGTAGTGATTTAGCTTGTATTTACTTGCGTTTATAGGTACGACATCCGGGTACTTCGATGCCGCCAGTGCACGCAGCGCGTATCACGACAGTGAAGTCCGGCGTCTGATGACCTCGAGCAGTCGAATTGTCAGACTATCGTGCCGATGATAGCGGTTCCGCAGGCGTTCGCATGAACTCCAGACAATCGATAAGAGGTCAAATTCAAACCCATTAAAAACGGAGCTATGGAAACGGCTGCCCTATAATAATTTCATAGTATTCAAAAGTAGATAGTATTAAGCTTCTGACTTGATATACATGACTTTAGCGTTCACACGTCGGCCGTGCCAAGGAAGAGTTAATGTCATCCACGTGCCGCCTCGGTAGGGCTCAACGCACCAAAAAGGTTTCGCAAACGCAAGATCGGTGCACTTAGCATGAAAATAAATAATTCTGGAAATAGAAAAAATGGCTGTGTCTCTGTCTGGTTCGATGAAAAAGAACTGAAAAAAAAATGAAATGAAATAAATGCCTAAAAGCAGTCCTTCTGCGTCAGTACATGGGATATGCGTCAGTAGAAGCCTCAAAACAGTTTCATAGCAGTGACATTTTAGATATTTGCCGAAGCCGCACGCCTTCATATTAGTAGCATGGCATGACGGAAGGTTAATAAACTCCTTAATGGAAATTTAAAACAGGAAAAATGTATTGCATCGCCATAATATTGCGATAACCTCAGTTCTCAATAATACCGCAAGGTTTCTCGATATGTTGTATATAGCTGCACCATCTTTCATTTAGGAAATGTGTCTTGTCGACACCAATATCATATTCACCACTGAGCAGACAGTGCCTGAAGTGCTCTTTATTGTTCGATATTTGCGCGTAGAGTCTAATGCTGCCGATGTGCGTTTTCTTTCTTCAACAGAAAACGGGAAAGTTACAATTTAGTTGCCTGTCGTAGTTCCAGGAATATGCTAGCCGGATGTGTTTCGCGCTTACGACCCTCGGGACGCACTTCGTCTTTTCTTTCCAAAGGAATCACCTACTGCCCACAGCATTTATGGTTGTACCACTTTTCAAAAGAAAACAAAACAAAATTGCTAGCAGCCACGGTGGCTTGTCAGTTAAGGCGTTGCGCTTCTGAGGACGAGATCGCGGGATCGAATCCCGGCCCTGCGGCCGCATTTCGATGGAGGCGAAATGCAAAAACGCCCGTGTGCTTGTGTTCTGCTGCACGTTAAAGAAACCCAGGTAGTCAAAATTATTCTGGAGCCCTCTGCTACGGCGTGCCTCATAATCAGAACTGGTTTTGGCACGTAAAACCCCACAAAGAAGAAGATAACAAAATTGCTTCATCCCTTTACCAAAAGAATTAGTCATAACTTGACGGTAATACGTGCATTCTAAGAACAAATAGAAGCTTAAATGATCATCGTAAGGAGCTTTCGCCCTTTTGAAACAGTGCGGTAGCATGTACCACTGCACTCTAGTCTACTGTTTAAGTGTTTGTTATTTTATTGTCAAATGTTTCTAATTTTTACTTTTTTCTTTATAGATCTGTTCTATTCTACGGTTACATACATATTTTATTCAAGGTTCCTTTCTCTACTCATGCGCTACCAATCCTGTGATCGTCTCTTATTTACGTTTACCACGCCAATGTTTATACCTTTGGTACTGTCGTTAAACGCCAAGGCTTCCTGAAGATGGACGCCATTCCTATTGACTACCGGATGTAATCTGTATTCCAGAAGGATATGTGTAATGGTTTCCGAAATTGTTTTGCCTGCAACATACAAATAATTTTCTTGGGTAAATCTCCTGTTATAACTTCGCGTCTCAGACAACCCAACCTAGCCTCAAAAAGAAGGACACTGCCTCGTGAGTTGTTATAGAACATTTCCTTCCTGATCTTTTAATGAGAAAGACGTTTAGATCTTTGTTTCAAGGTCGCGTTGTGAGGCACAGAAATCACGTGACCCAAAGAAGGTAAGAAGCGAACCAAAGCATGTCTACGCTGTATAAGAGATGAATTAGCCAAGGTCATTACTGATTGATTACCGAATCACTTAAGACGTAATTAGAGGGACTATGGTGGACTAACTGTGGATTAGGGTGGATTAAGGTGGATAAGGTCGAATAAAGTGAATTATGGGTGGGTTAAGGAGAATTAAGGTGCATTAGGATGCAGTAGAAGGTGGATTAGGGTCGATTAGGGTGGGTGAAACGAGGATGAAGGTGGATTAGTGTGGGTTTATTATTTATTTATTTGGTTACTATCAGGGCCGTTGAGGTGTTACAAATAGGAGTGCTAAATATTTATACAAATCCATAAAATAAGGAGAGTTTTTAAGATAAGGTATGAAGAAGCGCTGATTGAAAGGTTCAGGAATGGAGACGATGCAGGCAGGCAGGTGGTTCCCGTCTGAGCTGCTCTTAAGGAGGAAAGAATAAAAATGCTGTTGAGCTCTGCAACTTGGAATGATTATTTTGAACCGATGATGAATGCGGGGTGATGCGTAATTTAGAGCAATGATGAGACTCTTGCAATGATTTGTTCACGTAGTATATATTGTGGACAGTGGAAAGGCTAGAAAGATGACGTCGCATGGAAAGATCTGGAAGGCATAGAGTTCTTTTCATAAGCGTACCAGTTTTCATAACACTAGATGTACGAGAGTAGTTAGTCAAAATAAAATAACCTGAACGATTCTGAAGAGATTACAAAGTCTTCAATGACTTTAGGTAAGGGTCCCATACTGAAGACACATATTCCATCTTAGTTCGAACTACTGTTTTATATAGATGTAGTTTTAAAGCAGCCGGAGCAAGTGCAAAATTACGGTGAAGAAAACCAAGCAAGCAATTACATTGTTAGATATGTGTTCCATATGCATTTCCCTTGAAAGGTCACTGCTGATGTTCACGCCATGATATTTGTATACACAGACAAAAGATAAAAAAGAGTCATTTGGAACATAGGGATGCGAGTTAGCTTTGGAAGGAACTCGAGTTACTTTCAATCCTTTGCATATAGATATAGTAAGCCCTAACGTTAAGACAGGAATAGAGCGGTGTGGATCAGAGAGTAAACGGGGATAGCTAATATTTTAGTTGGCATTAGGAGGAAATAAAGGAGCTGGGCTGGTCATGTAATGTGTAGGATGGATAACCGGTCGACCATATTACAGTTCCAGAATGGATACCAAGAGAGGGAAGCGTAGTCGAGGACGGCAGAAAACTAGGTGAGGTGATGAAGTTAGCAAATTTGCAGGCGCATGCTGGAATCTGCTAGCCCAAGACAGGGGTAATTGGAGATCGCAGGTAGAGGCCTCCGTCCTGCAGTGCACACAAATATAGGCTGACGATGAATAAGATGATGCTGATGTGTTTTTATGGCGTACAGCAGCCGCAGAATAACTCGATTTCGTCGATATAATTGAGAAGGGCTTTTAATGGGACTGATTCGGGCCGTGAAGACCCTGCTAAACGGCGAAAGTCCCCGTTTTCTCCTTTCGTGCTCGCCGACGCTTCTTCTTCTTCCCTTCTTGTTCCGCCGGCGCTTCCAGTGAAAACAACATTCCCGGCCGCGCAATGAAATTAATCACGTAGTTCAAGCGGGTATAGCTTTTGGATAGGCCTTGTTATAATAAGACCTCCTTGTTGTTTCAACTTGCATGAACGGACATGACCGTCTGAACTTCTGAATACTTAAATCACCCTGGCGAGTTTCCATAGTTGACGGGGTGAAGTCTCGGAATGCACGATAACAACGACGCCTTTCTTGAAGTCCGTAGCTGGTCGATTGGCCGCGAAATGAGCAGATCGTAGTTGTAGTAGATATTCTTTTCGCCATCACTTCTAGAAGTTTTCGGTTAGAAGCTTTCTGTAGGCGTGTCGACGAATGGTATCTGCTCGCCTCGAATTACTGTCAACTTCAACCGTATCGTAGGGTATAGCAATTAGACGTCGTCCAAGCTACAGGTCGGCTGGAGTCAGTGTGCACAGTTCTCCTTCGTCTGTCTCGACAAAAGTTAGAGGCCTGGAGTAGATTACTGCTTCGATAACGCAGGGTAGTCCTCTTTGGCCGACAACCCGCCGCAAGCACAATATGTATGATTCGGACGTCATGCTTGAAACGAGTTCGAGGTGGATTGCTCGCGACACGGCACACGTGAAAAGTGTAACGTAGCACTTGGCGTCACCGTCTTGCGCGCGTGTTAGGAGAGGTCCGGCGAAGTCAACACCATCAACTTCGAAAGGGTTTGTCGGCACCATTCGGGGACTTGGTAAAGGAGCGGTCGGAGCACTTCCTGGTCTGGTAGTGAAACGTTTGCACACATTGCAGCTATGTATGACCTTCTTGACTAGAACACGCGCCCGACAAATATAGTAGTACTCTCTGATCTGTGTAAGAGTTTCTCGTACACCTGCGTGCAAGACTTCTTGATGAGCTCTTATGTGCTCTCTTCACATGGTAAATGATGGTCGCTGTGAGCAGGAATGGGCTGCACGTAGCTCCAAAGGGAATAAGTGTCATCCTCCACTCTTGGAGCGGAGTACCCATTAAGGTGCCTTCGGCAAGCCACAGGAACCGAAAGGCGTCTCTGTCTTCCTCCCTTATTGATATCTGCAGGAATGCCTTTTCAATATCGGCGATTACCGCTATGGGGTGTGTCCTAAAGCGCAGTAGTATTTTTCCAAGGTCTTGGTACAGGTTGTCCCCCTTTTCAAGACACTCGTTGAGAGACCTGCTACCTTTCTCATGCGATGACGCGTCAGAAACCACCCGAACTTTCGTGGTCAACGCTTGTTTTCTGATGACTTCTTTGTCTGGCATGTAATACACCTTGCTATCCTCAGGAGGGAGGTCGTCGGCGATTTCGGCGTGACCAGCTCGTACGTACTCACGTATGGTGTCATCGTATACTGGCAGCAGCCCTTCCTGCGTCGTTAGTCGATTAAGAAGCTTCTGCAGCCTTGTGACAGCAACCGGTTTGTTGTCAGAAAGCTCAAATCCATCCTTCCAAGGCTGTGCTACTTTATACCTTCCGTTGCGATATGTGACGGTGCTCTCAAAATATTGCATCACGTCACTGACTTTATTGATTCTGTCACCTGCATCAGAAATTCCAAGGTGATCAAGTTCCCAAAATGTCCGTAAGAACTCGTCCGACTCGTATACTTGAGTTTTAAAAACGCAAACCATCATGCCCGTTGTTGCTGGCAGTGATGTCAAACAGCGGGTGCGTCCTTGAAAAGTCCAACCAAGCTTCAAGCTTAGAATTCATGTCAATCAGCGATTCATTGCATTCACAACGTAGAACGTCGCCCGCCAAGACTCTCCACATTTGATCAGAGCCAATCAGCACGCTGATTCCGCTTTCCGTGATTACTTATGCATGTATCGGTTCATCGGCTACGTCTCTTCCGAGTTTCTTAAATGAAGTGACAAAAGACACTTCCATTTTAGTTTCTTCGATGTTTTGGCATATATGCGGAATCTCAATGGCGCTTAGCACAACCTCGATGTCAGAAAAATTACTTCGTAAGCGCAGCTTCACTTTTCGTCGGTTTTCTGCCGCCTGGTCTGAGGCGCTGGCGAATGTGTTGAGAGCTATCTTTATAGATCCGACACACTTGAGGTCCAGGTATCTTGACAAGTCTTCGGTAACAAGTGTGCGTTGACTCCCGCCGTCGAAAACACCTCGCACTTAGCGGCAAGTGGTGTCTCTTACCACCCAGGCTCGAAATATTTGCAGGAAGACGCAAGTCGATCCATCGTTGCTTCGTCGTCGTACCCCTACCGATGCGCAAACTGTCGTGCTTGCTCTGTCATTCTTGAGTCCTTGGTGCGTGCTCTGAGGAATCCTTTGTCGGTCGCACATACTTGAGGCATGGCGACCTTTGCACCTTGAGCAAGAGATCCTCCGTTTGCAGTCCCGCGCCCTATGACCTTTGGTGGTGCATCGGAAGCACCGTTTAACATTCGATAGCACTTCCTTCTTCTGTGTCAGGGGCATATCCGCAGGGCAGGCTTCTGTGGAGTGCTGTCTTGATGTGCAGAACGCACACACCTCTTTGCAAGGTTTAAACCCACGATCTGAGTTTGTGTGAAGAACAGATGATGCAGGATGCTTTCAGTAGCGACTGCGGGATGGCTGGTTTGATATCAGGTGACCGCCACTGTCTTGCACGCTGCTGTCCTTATAGTCACTCTTCTCCAGGCTTTCCAGTTCGATCGAAATGAGTTTGAGTAGACCGTCTAGTTTCAAAGAACCAGCAGCATTGTCCGCGGTAGCACGTTCGACTTGCGCAGCGCATGCACGATGGTAGTTAACTACGATGTCTCGGGGCACTACCCTATATAAGGATGATGTCGCAGAGCATGGACGAAAACGACGACCTTTTCACACCGAATGATTCCAGGCCTCGGATGTTGACGAGTACGTGTTCGTAGAGTTGTCGGAAGGCTCTTGTGTCACCAGATGAACGAATAGGAGTCAGGTGTCGTAACCTTGCGAAGTATTCCTGCTCATGGCGCGTCTTGTCCCCAATGCGCTTCTGCAGCATGTCTATGGCGTCTTTATAGCATCCTTCCGTGGTTGGAAGACCCGCAACCGCTGAAGCAGCGTCTCCTTTGAAAAATAGTCGCAAATAATGAAACTTCTCAGTGGCGGTAAGACTCGCATTGTTGTGAACAATCTGGTCAAATTGCTCCCAAAGCTCCACCCATTTACAGACATCTCCAGAGAAGGGAGTGATCGTGAGTTTTGGTAGCTTGGCTCCCGTCCTTTCCGAGGGTGACGCAATGGTATGGGTAGCCGACGTTGAACCCTCGGCTGCCTGCGCAGGGCCACTTGAAATGCGGTCCCGCCTGCTCATCAGCTCAGCAAGGGTACGCGTCGCGTTGTCCTCATATTCCAAGACTGTTTCGTACTCGGCTTGGAATTCTTCGTCCGTGATTAGGCTCTCTAGTCCCACATTTATTTTATTTAGTTCGTTATTATTTGCCTTCAGCCTCTCGTAGATGTAGTCGAGCTACTCATGCGTTGCGGAGTCTCTGCCAAAAAGTGCACTTGCCTCGTTGATGATCCGACTGTTCAAATATTGTCGTGAAGTCCGTTTCGCCTTGAGCTTCTCCATTTTCCTGCAGGCAACTCGTAGCCGTCAGTTGGTCTATCCCGGGTTTCGGCACCAAAATTGTGGAATTATGGCGTACAGCAGCCACAGAATAACTCGATTCCGTTGATATAATTGAGAAGGGCTTTTAATAGGACTGATTCGGGCCGTGAAGACTCTGCTAACCGGCGAAAGTCCCCGTTTTCTGCTCTCGTGCTCGCCGACGCTTCTTCTTCTCTTCTTGTTCCGCCGGCGCTTCCAGTGAAAACAACACTAACATAAGGTTTCATGAGCGAAGTGTCGTACCATGCAGAAATGCTATTAATATTAATCTGAAGAACATTAGCATCAGATGGGTTAGAAATGTATCGGCATATAACACAGTCGTCAGCGAACAGCCTGATAGATTGTGCTACGTGATTTGGAAGATCAATAAATTAGATTAGGAAGAGGAGAGGTCCTAGTACAGATACTTGAAGAACGCCCGATGTTATTGATGAAAGATTAGAGTTAGATTCATTATCTGCCTTGTACGGAGTACGATCACGCAAAAAAAAAAAAACATTGAATTCACTTTAATATGGCAGCAGTTATGTTTAGTTTACTACGTTGAAAGAGCAGAAGAGATTGAGGCACAGTATCAAATGCTTTGGCGAAATCAATGAATATACAATCAATGACGGAGGCACCATCCAAAGCTGCAAGAAGGTCATTATAAAAATCAATTAACTGCACCTCACAATAATGATTTCTTCGAAAGCCATGCTGACTGTAAAAAAAAAGAATAGGATACAAGGTGACTGACGAGTGCAGAATAAATAATATTTTCCAGTTTTTTCAATCGATGGGCTTTGTTCGTGTAATGTTCATCTAATTTACAATTTGCTTAAAGCCCAAACCGCATGAGAGCGATATTCTGCGCGACGGCGACGAGCGACGGCTTCGAGCGACGAAACGGGCCATCGCGCGATCAGATCGCTTGTTCTTGTCGCTTGATCGCTGGGTTTTGGAAATATAGAATTCGTTGCTCGTCGTCCGGAAGTGCTATGAGCAACTAGCCAATAGCGCGAAGCCGGAACTGGATATACATCAGTCAGCTACTACCGATTGTCGCACGAACGACCAAACGACTAGATTTTGGTATGTGCAAGGAGAATAACGTAGTACAAGACGTTTAGACATATTTATGCTGCTCTTTGCGCTAAAACACATCAACCTAAATTAATAAAGTTTGCGTCACGCCAGTTTCGGCGAGTAATTGCTACCTTCATACCGCCAACACCACGGAGACGTCGCTCAAAGTCGTCGCTCATCTCATCTCGTCCTTCTCGTCACTTAGGCGATAGCCAGGGATACTTGTCATTCTTTTTTTCTTCCTTAGTATATACTACACGATTGATTTCTTCGAACTTCTTTAAGCAATGCTTGCTCACACTCACCTTTCTAAGTTTTGTGTTGTTTTTTGTCTCACTAATACTGTGGCTTGTATACTTCCCGCCTCTTGTTCTTTTTCTTCACTGGGATTCCACATTTTGTCTGTACAAACTCTTAAAAACTCTAGTTTCCCATCTACTGTCCTCCATGTGTCTCAGTCTTTCGTCGTAAGATATATTACTTTGTGCTTCCCTCACCTCAAAAGATTCCCATCCCATCTCTCCCTGTACTGCTTTATAAGTCGTTTTTCCATGAATTCCCAATGCCAATTTGCATAACGCTGTTCCGTTTACTTCCAGCTGAGACACTTTTTTTGATCCTAAACGAAGCGCTGAATTTCTAAATGTAAGTCCCGGCGCCATTACGCCCTTCCACTGTCCTCTGTCTGCCTCATTCTTATTATATCCCCATAGCGATCTACGCTTCATTACCTGTATTTCTCTTGCCTTTTACTCTAAGTGGATCTTCCAGGGTACCTAGATGCATTGCTCCCTCTTTTTGAAACACTCGCAGATATCTGAATTCTTTCACTGTCGGTACTTGAGACTCCTGTATGATACTGCCTGATTTGTATTGTCATTGAAAACCATGAGGCCAGATTTTTCTTCCCTGAATATGAACCCCACTCTTTCACCCTCCTGTCTACAGTTATTTGCGAACCGTCGGATCTCGCTCTGGTTATCTGCTAATAAGACTGTCATCTGCGTATATTAAGCCTTGTAAGCGTCGTTCTGTCAGTATTCTATGTTAGTTATGTGAGACACAACCCTAGTTTACTTTTCTCCAACTCTCTTTCCAGTCCCATTACGTAAGTCCGCGACAGAAGCGGTGACAGGGACAGCCCTGTCGCAGCCCTCTGTTAACATCTACTGTTGCTTCAGTACTTATGTCTTACCACGAAATGTGAACTTTATTTTATCTGTATAATTCCAATAGCCGTACTATTATGCCTTCATTCACACCCTCTTCTCTCAGAACATTTCACAATCGTTTTCTGTATACATTGTAATAGGCACCGCTTTTGTCTAAGAAAGCTATGTGCAGCGATCTACCTTCAGCCTTAGCTATTTCTATACACTGTGTTAGCACAAATAAGTTGTCATCCAATCTTCTGTCCTCTTGAAACCGTTATGTAGTTCTAATATTCTACTAGATTCCACCTATGCGTGAAGCTCGACCTCTACGATATTGCCTGTATTGCTATTCCATACAGGGTGTCCCACGTAACTCAACTCAAACTTTAAAGATGTGCAAATACCACGTAGCTGGATAGAACCACGGTGATGTTGCTTGCCGTCGCTTGAAGATACCATTATTTGTTGAATTCCGCCTAATTACGTAATTAGTTTTAATTATTCAACTTCTCAAATATTATGATTAGACGAAAAGTGTCAATGACCAAATCATAGAGCAACGTGAAAAAAAGTCGCAGGCCTGCGCCGCACACGCAGTACAGTCACAGCATAAGGTGGTGGAGCGGCTCAAGAGTAGCTCCAATTTCGGCACCACGCACAACCAGGTCTTCGCGGCAATGTGTTCGCCTCGTTTGACGAGAACGATATGAACTGTCCGCCCAGCGTCGACGGCGAACTGCGGCTTGTAATGCTCTCTGCACAGCTGAGCCCGACCAAGCCTTACAACTGCAACTTACATGTCGGGCACCATGCGTTTGCAGGAACCTTAAAGCGCCCCTAAACAACCTCAGATATTGTTTGAACGTTTCAAGTAAACACGCGCATCGAGTTCAGAATGCCGTCACGATCAACGATGCCAAATGATGCAGTGCTACGCGCCGCGGGAGCGCCACAAAAAAAAAAAAAAAAAACAATGCCGTCCTCCTCCCCCCGCCTTTCCGTATCCCCAGCGGTCGTCACGATGTTAGCAGGGGGAATCTGGTGATGTAAGCTGCGGAAAGGATGTCCATTGGTCGAACAAGAACCTACGACTTCCGGTTAGCCTGCTAGCAGGTACGCGCTTTCTGCTTTTCCTCGTCGTGTTGGTCGTTTGTGCGCAGTTGCGAATCGGTAACTACAGCCCGCAATGCAAGTGCCAAATCGCTCACGTTCCAACACAGTCGTGCTTAGCGGATTGATCTGCGCGAACAGAGTCCGACAGTGTTTCGCAATGGATAAAAGGTACCCGTGTGTGGTGCTTGGCTGCAAGAGCGTCAACTAGGAAAACGAAACTACGCGACACCGACTGCTTCATGATGACGCCCGACGCAATGCCTGGCTTGAGCGCATTGGCGTTTCTGCAGAATCAAAGCGCAACGGCGATTTACGTTTATGTGGGCGTCACATCCGTGCCGAAGACTACCATCAAAACCCACGCCTGCTGCAGGAGTTGGGATTCGGTCTGTCGCCTGAGACCAAATGCGCTGCCAACTCTCTTCCTTCCAAGAAGGCCGGTAAGTTTTTATAAAAACTCCTCCGTGTAGTGTGATGTCATGTTTGAGGATTGGCCGAATAATCGGTAGTTTATCTTCACACCACTGTTTGTGTTGCACCATATATCCACGAACCATGCGATCACATGTTAGATTTTACGTCGCGCTGTGCAGCAAGTAAACGAAAGTACATTGCCAGACACTATATCGATGTTCTGTTTAAACAGTGGGGCACCAGCGCTCAGCTACGTGGTGTCATGTTGCGAAATGCTTTTAGCACTTTTTTTCCTTCATAAGCATTCGCGCGGCCGAATAGCCGTCACTCGACTCGAAAGAAAAGTAAAATAAGAGTACAGCAAAAGTCGGAATGACTGTGTTCTCATATCATAAACCCATTTGATGTCAGCTGCTGAGGATTGGTGCGCAGGGCTATTGTGGCAGTGTGATATTCGTGGGGATAAATAAGAACGTGTACTCGACACTATAGAGAAGTGTGCAGCATGTCGTAGACGTCATTAGTATGCCTTACTCATTTTGACTGCAGACATCACAGACCAAGCCAACTCCAGCTGCAACGTTGGGTGCCAGCACTATTGAGGCACGCAGCATTCACAGCCAGTGAGCATCGTGATTTGAGTTTTTCTTTTTCATTTCAGGTTTAAACAATTAGCTCCGTGAGTTCTTTGAAAATCAGTGTAGCTTCAATTGGCACAAGCAATTAAACTTTGTTTATTGTTATACAGTGAATGCAGCATTCTAGATTTAGTTTGCCAAGTTCTGCCCGCCCTGTGAACACACCCACGCACAACGTTTCTTAAGAGCTGGCATTGACTCTTTCCTCCCTGTTATTTTTGTCACCTGTTTTCATTATTATCCATAGTTTTCGAAGTGTTATGCGCCAGTTACAATAAATTTTCGTGGTTACATCAGACAATGGCTTTAAGCAAATATTAGCAGAAATGAACAGTTTACATAATGAAGTGTAGGTAGATAATGCCCATTTATGGTTTATTTCACCAAGAAACAAAGTTCATTTCCTGCATCATTTCTGAAATATATGATGAAGGCCGTTGTAACCCTTATTCAACCTAATTCATACTGCAGTATCGACACTAGCGATGAATTAGTCATGCCTCAAAAGAGTACATTGTTTGCAGGCTGTGCCGTGTGAATGCCGATGCAGTCAGGCTGTGTCTACTGTGGGAACGCAGACTGGGGTGACAGCTGACCACAGCCCTCGTGAACTGCATTCTGTGAGAACGCGTGCCAGAACAACGCACAATAAGTGTGCAGACGTCACGGCATCTTCAAAAGAGTGTTGGTAAGCGTGACTACACTTTGTCACAACAACATAGTGAGTACTATAAGATTCTCTTTCCTTGTTCATGTGAAGTGTTTGTTTCTACGTAGTCACTAAACTTCAGAAAGAGGGTTTACAATAAGGAAAGCAGCTACAGTTGGCACCAGTCCTTTCTATTACTGTGAGCTTTATGTCTTAAGAAAAACAAGTTATGTTCGCGATAGTGAAGTGATGAAGGGAAATCAAACAGCCACGCAGGCAGACTTCGCTGCACGTCTGCTGGTGTCTAAAGGCACGCAGAGTGCTAGTTATGCCGAAGTCATCTTGGCAAGAACACCAGAGCATGCAGATGTACCTGCTTCTCCTGCGCTGACAGACTTGTTTGAGAATGCCCGCTGCTTGACATCCATACCCTATGTGTGAAAAGGTGGAATGCAAGATTCTATAAGCTGCTGGCGGTGAAACCTACAAACCAACTCTTGAATCCTTCGAAGAAACGTTTGCAAGTTTGTGTTCTATGACTGCAATTTTTTCACAGATCACACAACATAGCGAGTAGAATGCGAAAGTGCATGGTTCTTCTTCTTGGGACGTCAAAAAGCTGTAGCCTGCGGTCTTGAGAATCGGAAAGCTTGCGCACAGTGAATGCAAGAGCATTCCGTTTCATATATTTATCTAATCATCGTTATAACAAATGTTACTTTTTGCTATGTGCAGTAGGTGCATGGAGCCAGTTGAATTGGCGTCTGCCAGCAGCAAGGGCCCAACAGCCGAAGCTTCAGTACTGCCGCCCCTGGCCTTCGACATCCACATAGAACCACAAACTACAACAGCGCATGCAAGTGAAAACCAAGACCTAGTCACAACCTTTCGTGAGAAGTGAAAGTTCGTGGTTTTTGTTAGCTGTTTGCGACAGCTCCTTCCTGTGGCGTGCAGTTTCGGCCATAGGGAATATACCAGCACATTTTCTGTCGTTGGCTCAATGGTCACAGTTAGGAACAGCTGTGACAGCTGTAGGCATGTCACGTCATGGAAGATCCAGCCACTGATTGGAGACAAACCAGCGGGAAAGGTTTTAATAGCTGCGGCACTGCTGTTTTTAGGCTGCAGAGTGTCCCAAACATTGTGGCTCCTGCAGTCTATCAATGTGCAGGCCATGAGTGAGACAACTTTTTTTAAATATGAGGCTATCTATATGGTGCCAGCTATAGAAAAAGCAAGCAATGTTATTATCTTTGATGCACTATGTTAGATAATTTGATTTTTCAATGTAGTAGCTCAGGTAATCAACAAGAATAAGAAGTTTCTGCTGCATCAAATCAGTGTACAACGAGGTAGGGTAAAGTGCAGTTTCTAAGCATGCATGTTAATCGTTACCCAGCCACAAATAATTGAAATAAAGTGCAGCCCTATCCAGCAGAAACATTTGCATTATGGGAACCTTGGAATTATTGTTCTAATAAACTGTGGTAGAAATACAATGTAAACAGGCAGACCACATTGAATGAATACATGAACATAGGTCATTGTACTGCATGGTAATATGTAATGCTGATAGTGAGACCACGGCAACACATTCTGTGGTATAAACACTTTTGCCTGTAATGTAAGAAGCATTAATGTGTCTTCAGTACTTCGTGAAACTATAGGTATAGATTTGTCAAAAAGACAGTGGCCTGTTGAGGAATTTGTGACAAGTGCCTATTAATCCAACTGTCCTAGAAATTAGTGTTACTCATTGTGCAAGGAAGTAGGGACTTGTGCCTTCATTGAACATTTTTTTACATCTAGGATTACGCAGCTATATTTACTTTTTAATACTCAAACTTTAGAAAACAGTACATTGTAGTAACCGAATCTCACATAAGAGGTTTACGTAGCACGTCCAGATGAATAGCTATTTGGATGAATTGTGTACTGGCAGGGTTGCAACTCTGCAACAGAGAAGTATCGACATTATTTTGGCTTTGCCAAAGCTGCTGTTACAACAGTGTGTTGCATCCTTCTGTGTAGCTTTAGAAGGAACAGCAGGCCCAGCTGCTAAGCAGAGTGGCTGGCGCAGATGTGGACCTGGCTGGGGATGGCCGCTGTGACTGACCGGGACGCAGTGCCGAATACGGGACATATGCACTTTACTGTGCCCAAGTGAAGCGCATCTTGCATTGCAAACAACTTCAGGTTCACTAGGTGTGCAAATTCAAACTCTATAAAATATGAAGCAAGTTGTTGCTATAGGCTGATGATGACATGTACGTATCACCATGCAATCAGCGGCTGTTTCGAGCAGCAATGCTATGGAGAAGGAGGGGCTAGCCAGGAGTCTGCAGAAGCTTGACAAGCAAGGTGTCAGCATAAATTCCACCATTACAGGTAACAAATGGAGGCCTTGAATTGCTTTATTTATGCTCTCAACAGCTTCCATGCCTACATGCATGGCATCATAAAGAAGTTTATGTGTAAGTGCAATGCAGCCAGTGATGCTTGGCCTGGTGATTATTATGCCCATTTCATACTTCGCAGACGACAATGCGGAGGCTAAGCAAGTAGAGCGATTATAGAAGTGTCAATCGAGCATTTCGCACTAAAACAATTTTTTGGAATAAATACTAATAATACACCTACAGTTCATGAACATCACTTCACGTTATATGAAATGAGTGCAGTCATGTTGCTATTCCTATCCTATGCATTGTATTATGTTTTAGTAATGAGCACAAGTGGACAGTGGCTGCTGGCCACAGATTCATGCCACTCCGTTCGTTTAGTAATGAATGGTTTAAGACGAGTGATGCCCTCCAGGAATAAGTATTTCAATATATGTTAGAAAACCATAAGCTAATTTTAAACCAAGTTACATTATGCATACGTACATGCTTCGTTACCATGTGATGCACAAATTTTTGTTGTGATTGTGAGTAAGAGACGTCTGTCGAGGCTTGGTTGCATTACTTGCTCCGTATGAAATAGGGTATGAAAATTGAAGCGCAGATAGTTTTCAGTGTGGCTGCAGATGAACTTTATAGTTTGCCTTCAATATATATGCCCACACTGCACCTGTCGCTGTTCCTTGTACACCGACACTCTGTCATTAGGAGCTATTGTCGAAAAGAGAGGCCAGGCATGAAGCATTACTTTGATGTCTAGCACATCCTCAAGGGTATGTATAAAACCACGTGCTTGCTATCTGACTTGTGTGATATGGAATGAACCTAATTTCATTTGATATTCTGTATGCCTTTCCGGAGCGGCTGCCCCGGAAAGGCGGTGGTCCCGGGTTCGAGTCCTGGACCAGGCCGAATTTTTCTTCAACTGCGAGGCTTTCTTTCGAGGAACCCGGTTGGGTTTCCATTGTAGCAAATTGCTACATTTGGGTGGAAGTCTCAGTTTCCCTTTAATTTGATATTCTGAACATTAAAAATTACATTATAATACCCTAAGTGATGGATAAGTGCACTGTTCAGACAGTAATGCAAGGCAGTGGGTAGACCTATTACTTCGATGCCCCGTATGAGTGTAAAGATGCTTGCCACACCTCTGTTCTTGCAGCTACAATTATCAGTGTGGTCAAAATTATTTTGCAGCATTTCTGTACCGTATGAGTGTAAAGATGCTTGTCACACCTCGGTTCTTACTGCTACAATTATCAGAGCGGTCAAAATTATTTTGCAGCATTTCTGTACAGTATCTCTTGCAATTATTGTTACCGCCTTAATTCGACGTAGTTTGAGCAATTACATGCCTACATTTTAAGTGCATTCATAATCAAAAGTGTATCAGTAGAGGAATGGGATGACTCAAAGACAATAGTTCGGCTAGCCACCTTGTAATGCTGAATAAGATATCTATGAATGCACACTAATCCAAGAGCTATTTGGAGTTAAAAATGATTGCTTGGAATGTTCGCCCTATTATGTGAGCAGCACCAGAAAATAAAGACAATGCTAACATTTCACACATTGTGTTCTGCTGAAAAGTGTGTCAGTTGAATGTGAAAGCTACATTGGGATGAGAAAATGCTGAATATTAAAATGTGCCATTTCGCATTTATATTATGTGAGAACACAAAATTAAAATTTTGGGCTTACTCATAAATGAAAAGATACGAAATAAATGGCCTATAATTATCTATAATTATGCTGTTCCTTTATTTCTTAAGAACAATGAAGAAATACGTAAAAATGAAATAGAAAATTGGTTCTTTAAAAAATATGTGAGGTACTGTGCAATAACAATATTGTTACTCTGCCAGGTGAACGTAAATATACACGCAAAGGCACGTGTTTTGTACATGGTTACGAAATTCAGCAGTGCACCACTGCTCAGTATTAGGCTATTGAGGAAAACGAGCAAAAACACCAGTTCATGCTTAAAAACAAATTAAATTTTGAATATGGGTGCCAAGATACAGCATAGTAGAATGGGCCATGAAAGCCCCTCTATTGTATAATACTGGCTGGAGGGAACAATGAATCTGCTCATCTGCGCAAACTACACGACTTGCAGCGAATTTTCTGACAAACATATTTTGGGAATTTCAACTGAGTTGGTTGCTCTGCATTTTTAAAAGTTGTGCATTTCCCTCATCATTACCTTATGCCTTTAGTGTAATTTATTCGCATGAGTGGAAAACTTCTGTTTTTTGATGTCATGCAAGAATTATGGCTTCGCTTAGCTGACACAAATGTTTTGAAAGTTCACTAGAGTAAATCCCCAACAAAGTCAGCTCGTGAACAATTTGTGCTGCTTTCAGGTCTACGAACCTACGTTTTCATTAGTGCAATATGTGGTGAAGCTAGCTTAGTAACTGAATAAAATAAAATATAAGACCTAGTTTAAACTCATAGATCAATTTTCACAGAGTCATTGTGATCGCCACATGCAACACAAAAGAAACAAAATGAGTGAGCATCGCCTACAAAATATCCACTATTGCTTATCAGTTTATGGAAACCATTGTTGAACAGGTAACTAAATAAAGGCAAATTTCTATGTCAAGGCTATGTGATTTTGGTCTGGTTTTACAGAGATTGAGTTATGTTATTGTTTCATGCAGGTATAAATAAGAAGCTGAGCATTGCAAGCAAGCACCGCAACTGTGGCTTCATACTTCTGTGGAGTACGAGTGTAATAAACCACTTGTACTTCGTGGCTGCAGCAATTCAGGGTGACGGGGACCTCATTGTGAGCATGTGGCGAAGCTTGCTGAATCACGTATGTAACCAGCAAAGCGTGCATGAAGGACCCTTCGTAGACTGCGTGCATGGGCCTCTTGACAACAAGAAATGAATGACAAGAGGTAATTCAGATTCATAGCAATCTATGCTTTTTGTAGGTTTCTAAATGCACCCTTCACCAGCTGTTACAGGATTGCGATCATTTCTAAGCCAACTTGAACAAAAGTTACGGAATCTTTATTTCCAACGGGATCTCCTGCCTTCACGAAAGAGCGGGCTATTCTGGAGAACCGTCGCCTTCTGAGTGACCTCTGCCAGCTGTCTCCTATGGTCCAGACATTCTCGTTGGAGTCCTTCAATAGCCTGCTGATCCGCTTTACTCTCAAGTCGATTGCATATTCAGGACCTGGTATGAAAGCAAGGTGTGTTTTAATTTTAATGTTATGTAAGTCACGGCTAGTCATGCATGCTTTTCTGCAGAAGAAAACTGATCTATAAAAATATTTTCTCGGTAGGCATCACACTGACGAATGTGTTCTCACCAGTGCATCACTGCAATTTCACTGAAGTGACAGAATGATATGACAATGTTATGTTGCGCAGTGGATGTGCAGCAAGGCAATAAGGTGCCTCGTCTTGACAGTGTTGTTGAGGCCTTCACTCGGGCATTGCAAGCACAGGTGTGCTATTCATAACAGTGAATCGCATATTTGTGTGAATGCGTGTGGTCAGCCAGATTTTCTGACTAATGAATAATAATACTAAAACACTTGTCAGAGAGGCAGTCATTAAATAAGAAGGTGCCATGTACTTAGTCGTCGTGCACATGCGTTTTTCCGGAGTTGCTAGTGAGTCGCCCCTGAAAAGGACAATGAATTGAACTCGACTTGGTGGGCTTGTTTTTATCTGTCAGCCCGATAGCATGGTCCGCGCGCACCATAAGTGGAATGCGACGGAGAGTACTTGCGGTCGAAGAACTTGACCAGCGCTTAATTGAGCAATATGGTCCGTATCTAACATGCTTACGCCTAACTAAGCGTTAGGCGTAACGTTGTGAGACATGGAGAGAGCGGTGGATATCAGAGAGCAAACGGGGATAACCGATATTTTAATTGACATTAAGAGAAAAGAATGAAGCTGGGCAGGCCACGTAATACGTAGGGTAGATAACCGATGGACTATTAGAGTAACCTAATGGATGCGAAGAGAAGGGAAGCGCAGTCGAGGACGGCAGAAAACTAGGTGGGGTGATGAAATTAGGAAATTTGCAGGTAGAAATTGGAATCAGCTAGCGCAATAAAGGGTTAACTGGAGATCGCAGGAAAAGGCGTTCGTCCTGCACTGGACATAAAAATAGGCTGATGATGAGGATGATAACTTGAGTGGCTATACACGTAAATGATTTCATTTTCACCATAAATTAGAAGCGCGCGCTCGCTAAGGTGCATTGAATATAAGGTAATGAAGTTATTTGGTAGTCAAAAATTACATGTAAATACCGTCAACATTGTGGATAACGCCCTAACGCGCCGTCATTTTTATCTTCATAGAGGCAAGAACCGACACTGTCATTGTCAAAGCTTGTTTGCTATTAGGTATTCTTTAGGCGGCGCCCGATGACACTCAACGAAATTGTTCAGCTGCCAGTGAGCAAGGCACACTGTAAAGAAAAATAACGCGAAATGGGAGTAAACTACTCGTCCCGTTCCCCTTTCTCTTTCTTTTTATACTGCTTAGAAGTCGGGTTAAACAATGACCGCCAAGCTGACCGTGTTGTTGCATGTAAAAACGGGATTATTTTTTTTCGTTCGTGTGGAAGGTTGTTAGGGAGGATAGTCGGACTATTTTTTTACCCCGTTCGTGAAGTTTTTCAGGCTATTCCTGAGAGCCATTTCTGAGAGCTCAACGGTTATGGCGGCAAGTGTTGTATTTCGAGAAGATGTCGTCTTTAACTTGAATCAGTGGAACCATGTTTCCTCGTAGCGTAGGAAATAAAATTTCACAAAACGTCGCGATGACCGGCTTGCTACGGCAGCTGGAGCTTCTGCGGAAGGGAAATAGGCCAGTGGCGTAGCCAAGGGGGGGGGGGGGGGTTGGGGGGGGTTCAAACCCCCCCCTCCCGAAATTTGTTGCACCCCCCCCACTAACCCACCCTTTGCTCTCGGTCGCTTCGCGCTGACATATTTCAAGAAACCGGTGCTACTTTCACACTTTCATTCCTGGGCGCTTCCGTTTGGGTTGGTAATTTACAGCGTATCATGTCTGCATATGGAAAAAAACTGTCACGGTGTTTGTCAAGGCCTTGACACTCTGTGAGGTTTTGGGCGCGAATGTGGCGGCCGCATTCTGAAACAACAAATGCGCAACAAATGAAGCAACAAATGTGGCAGCCGCATTTTAGATGAAGGCGAAAAGGCTCGAGGCCCGTTTACTTAGATTTAGGTGCACGTTAAAGTCCCCAGGTGGTCGAAATTTCCGGTATACATTTCCGCCGCTTCCCTTCAGGTGCCGGTTAGGCCGCTGTCGCGTAGGAACTTGGTCTCGAAGCTGGCGGAAGCGGCAATATCTTGCAAAAATCCGCCGCCTAGGCGGCAAAGCAGGCAGAAAACAGGCGGCGAGCCAAATTGGTCTCGGACCGATTTTTTCGTCATGGCGAAGCGGAAACGTGGCGGAAAGTCGTTCTGCTCGACCGGAAGCTACACTAGCATGTAAACTTCCGGTCGTAACATTGAACATGGCACCAAAAGTGTAGGCTGCAATGCTGATCGACGCGATCAAGAACCACCCCTTTCTCTACGACAATAGAAGTACTAAAACGTACTGTCAGCAATACTCGCGATAGTATTCAACGTCGCGCGACAGGAGGTGCGGCAACGAAGCCTTGGCGTGACCCAACTTATCGCGCTTTTGCAAAGCCAGGCGAACCCACCACTGCCGTTTCCGAGGTTTTCTTGTCTTCCGTTTATTCATTGTCCATTTCTAGAAAACAAGTAGGTAGAAGTATAAAAGCCATTTCTTCTTCCACTTCCATGACAGACAATAGTTAGGCAGATTCCTCGTTGGCGCTCCGTAATTCTCCTCGCATGTGCACGGTATGTTGCAGAAGTCGCGGGGTGCTTTTCTCGTCGCGACGATAGATTGGGAGCGTAGGTCTCACGTAGGACGCGCAGGCTTCGGCGAGCCTCAACACTAGGGCCAGCCCGGGTTTTAGCTTTGGTGTTCCCGTTGCCGCTTTCGTGTCCTGGAGGCGCCGAAAATAATACGAAATGATGAAATGTTATTACAACTTGTAAATAAAATCTATTAAAGAAATATAATCACGCCTATGTAGCAACCTGTGACACAGCGCTACCGCGCCCGTGTGAGGAGAATTACAGAACGCCAACGAGGAACTTACCGAAGGTCGCAGATGACACGTGAAATTGCGCAAGATGATCACTTTTGATGACGGGTGGGTCAGTGAATGAACATACCGCTCGAAATAATGCGATAATGAGCGCCACCACGCCGACAAACGTACGCAGACTAGATGGATGTGGACGAAAGCGGCAGCGGTGGCCGCGGTGGTAGCTAAACAAATGTGAACTTGGACATGCGCGGAAAAGATTTTCCGGCCGCTTTGGCCTTTCCGGCGGCTTTGGCCTCTCCACCCGCTTGCCGCATCCCAAATGTGAACGTAACCATAGTCTCTCGTTTGTGATTGCGCCCCTACGGAAGGCTGGTAGTTACTGTTGTGTTGCTGAATCCCAAACCGCAATGTACACACGAAAGGGTTGATGCCAGCAGTGAAATTCCACCGACTCGCAACAGAATGCACGAAACAGACAGCCGACAAGCATGGATTACTGCTGTGCGTAGTACAGCGTAAGTAAACTCTTGTTGCAGGCGCTGACAGTTCTTGTCGGAGTTCACGCGTCCTGAGAAATTGATTATGTGCACTATGCACTGAACAAGACCGGAGTTCATTCCTGCATCACTAGTACACCAATCAGTCGAGATTCTGTGAGGTACAAGGCCGCTTCCTGTTTGCACCGGCCTAAGTGAAGCAGAAATGACTCGCACGCACTACTTAAAAATGCGTACACATGCCATAACTATGCAGTGTGGTGAAATATTCTGTACAATTCTGAATCTGTTGACGTAAAGGCAAATGACGGCTGCACGCTCGCACACAGCGGAAGACACAGCGGCCCATGCACTTGCCGCAGGAAATGCAAGGCGACGAAAGCTTCGTAAAAAAAAAAGCATTACTCGTTTTTGCGCGTATTTAAGTTTTCTAGCGCAAAGACGCAGCGAACAAGCTATTGCTATGGGAGTAGGTATAGCCTGGTAACACGTGCATTTTCACATGTATAGCCGTCCTTGACCTGTGAAACGCACTTCGCCCTGACGAGTACGACGCCACCTACGCTTAACGGAGATTAACAATTAATGATGTCTTCTCCGATCGGGCGGGTCGTCTCAATGATGCATTTTCGAAGACTGGTCCATTCAGTGGCGCGATGAGAGACGGTTGCTCCAAACGCCCACGGTACCTGTCGTACTTACTGTATTTTACTGAGCTTACATTACTTTTTACTTAATTTCTTCACAAGCACACACTAGAGCACTGCACGGGCCGATTTTTTCAGCCCGGGCCCGGCCCGGGCCCGTTATTGCGTTGGGTGGCCCGCCCGAGCCCGATCAAACTTTATGGCGAGACCCGGGCCCGGCCCGGGCCCGGAAATAATCTACGTTACCCGCCCGGCCCGGCCCGCCACCCCTTTACCTTAGGCCCGCGCCCGGCCCGAGACCGAAAAATCATGTTTTCAGAGTTGAGTCGCCCGAGAATAACTCACTGCACGTGACATGCACACCACCAGAAAGCCCGAGCCCGGCCCGGGCCCGGGTCAAAAATGCACACGCCGTGCCCGAGCCCGGCCCGAGCCCGTGAAAAACAGTTCTACCCGGCCCGGGCTTCGGGTAAGCCCGAGCCCGTGCAGTGCTCTAGCACACACACACACGCGAGGGGGGGGGGTCCCAGGTCTTTGATATACATGCAGAGAGTGTGCTTAACTACCGATATTTATTGTCGATCACGTCACGTAGAGGAACACAGACGCTTGCCCCCCCCCCCCCCCCCGGTCGGGCCGATGAACCCCCCCCCCGAAAAAAATTTCTGGCTACGCCCCTGAAATAGGCGTACTGCTTGCATGCACGCGTAAACAAACAAATACGGCCATGCTCCGTACACAGCTTTTTACTATACTCAGCTAACTGGCCATTATAGATTGTTCAGTTGTCCGACCAAGCTAGGCACTTCGGGGTCCGCGCGGCAGACCGTCGACAGACCGAGAGAGCGCATACGCCACATACAGCCGACGCGATCAAGGGAGACTAGAAGCTTCGATAGATAGATAGATAGATAGATAGATAGATAGATAGATAGATAGATAGATAGATAGATAGATAGATAGATAGATAGATAGATAAACTTTATTAGAAAGATAGAGTTTTGTCTTGCCCCGAAGAGGCATCGCTATTGGTCGGGGCCCCTAGTCCAGAGCTCCGCTGGCTCTTGCCATCTTCTCTGCTCTCTGGATTAGCTTGAGCGGGTCGTCTAGGAATGAGTTCGATAGCAGTGCCTCCCATTGATCCCTCGTGGTGTTCATGTCGTGGTGTTCTATGTTGTGTAGCGAGCACTCCCTAGTAATGTGGTGTAGGGTTGGTGTGGCCTCGCACCACGGGCATTCGTCCCTGTAGGGTGGGGTGCATGCGATGTAATATGTGTAGGTGTGTGTAAGTGCCTGTCTGGAGCCTACGCCAGGCAACGGCATCCTCCGTCTTTAGTTTTCGATGGAGTGGGGGATATCGCAAGTGACTCCCTCTGTGGTAGTTCAGGATTGCTCAATACTCGGGTCAACTGGGTCAGGGTCATCTGCAGACGGCGTGATGAGTGCTCGGTTATGTACAAATTCTCGAGCTGCTCGGTCGGCGTACAGGTTACCCGTGATGGCAGCGTGTCCCGGTATCCAGATGATGGTTTGGGTGATGTTGTCGTCAGTGTCCTCCTTAGGTATTTGCGCTAGGACTTGTGCCGCAGGTCTTGCGATTCTTCCCTGTAGGAAGTTGCGGCAGGCCTGCTGGGAATCCGTGAGGATCGTCAGTGATTTGTTTGCGCGTTGGCCTTCACGATGGCTAACGCGATGGCCAGCTCTTCGGCTTCCGTGATCGTGCAGCGGCGGGTCGATGCATTGGAGGTGACGTGGCCTCGGCGGTCACAGACCACTGCCACTGTGCCCTTATTCTTCGTCCCGTACATAGCGGCGTCTGTAAAACGAGCTGTGGTATGGAACTTGAATGTTTTCTCTGTGTACTGGGCCCTCGCTTTCCTCCTTCCGGAGTGTAGGTTAGGGTCCATGTTGCCGAGTATTGGGGCAATGTGATACCTCTCCTGGACGTGACGAGGTATCGTGCAGGTTTCTTGGATTCCTAGTGTTGTGGCTTTGAAGCCCAAGGTATTTAGGACCTGCCGGCCCATGTGACTCTGCGCAAGTTTCTGTTGGAGACGTAAAGGGCTTCTGTGAGTTCGCTGAGGGTGTTGTGTAACCCCAGCGCCAATAATTTTTCAGTCGATGTGCTCATCGGCATGCGGAGAGCGGTCTTGAAAGCCATCCTCAAGAGCATGTCGCCCTGTTTCGTCTCGGATTGTGTGAGGTGGTAGTAGGGCAGGCTGTATGTAATTCTGCTCACCACCAGACTTTTGACCAGTCTGAGGTGTCTCCTTCCTTCATGCCTCTAATCTTGGATGTTACATGGGATATCATGCGTGATATCGCCTTGACAGTGGTTTTGATGAGCGTAAGGATGTGGGCAGCCCCTGGTTAGACTGTAGACCCATTGCCCAAGACCATGAGCAATGGCTTTTCTGGTATGAGGCCCCCGTTCAGGTGTACTTTGAGTTTTCGTGTTGGGTCTGTGGGGACCGTGTGGTTCCCCCGGCCACACCAGACTCGTATGAGTTCGGCTTTCTAGGGCGAGCATTGTAGGCTGACGTATTTTTGGATGAGGTCAGCTACAGTATTCCGCCATTCTTCTTTGTCAATCAGGGACAAAGTGTTATGTCGTCTGCGTAGGAGGCGTCGCGGAGGCGTTCTGCGTCCTGCAATTTTCTTGCGAAGCCGATCATGGTGTCATTGAAGAGCGTGGGTGAAATGACTGCTTCTTGCGGTGTGCCGTTGTTGGGAGGGTGGTATACTGCAGTCTGGATCTCCCCAATCTTCAGCTCTGCCGTGCGGTGGCTTAGGAAGCTCTGAACGTACTTGTATGTTCGCTCACCACAGTTGGTGTTGGCGAGCCCTTCTAGGATTCCTTGGTGACTGACGTTGTCGAAAGCTCCTTTGATGTCGATTGCTAGGAGGGCATGTTCGCCGCTGCGGGGAGCGTTGCTGAGGACATGTTCCTTGATTTGGAGTAAAACATCTTGGGTGGACAAGCCTGCGTGGAAACCGAACATGGTGTCTGGCAGGTGCTTGTTGTCTTCTAAGTGTTTCTGTAGTCTCTTGTGTATGATATTCTCGTACACCTTGCCGAGGCAGGATGTGAGCGAGATGGGTCTGAGATTTGCAACTGCCAATTTCTTGCCCGGTTTGGGGATCATGATTATGCGTGCGTGTTTCCACATCGCCGGCACCGTACCTTGTTCCTTGTGTTGGTTGAGAAAGACCGTGAGCGCGGAGATGGCCTTGTCGCGTAGGTTTCTGAACAAGGTGTTCGTGATGCGGTCCGTGCCCACCGCTGTGTTACAGGTGGTGCCTGAGATGGCCGCTCTCACTTTCTGTGATAGGTTCGTCCAAAGGTGGGTTGGGTTGTCCTATGTATAGAAGCTTCGACAAGATCCGCGAAGGTTACGGTATCGAGAGAGAAGAGAGAGTGAGCGCGCACCAAAGCACCCTCTCAGACCCAGGCACACGGCCAACTAAGAGAAAGAGAGGGAGGACGACAGCCCGGCTACCGCCTACGGATAAATGACCACCCTCCTCGACGACGCTCCGACGGCCGTGGCCTAAAACGCGAGAAATGCCTAGAAGATTCCCAGGCTTTGTTCATGCTAGGGATCACGACTTCGTCAGAAGGTCTCAGAAGCACCGGCGAAGGCAATAAAAGCTCCGTGCGGGAATCAGAAGGGGGATCAGACCGCGTCGATGAAGCGATGTGACGTGAAGAATGACCGTCTGCGGAAGAAGGGGATTCCCCGGCCAGCGAACCGACGAGTTCCTCGAGCGTCTGCATTTCCGGAAGAAGTTAACTCTTCCAGATTTGCCTCGAGCTACGCCCAGATGGTCCGGCTCAAGACTGTCATGGGTGATACGAGTGGACACTGTTCCTATCCATTATGTACGTCTTGAAGTCTCAGAGCTTGTCGTTAGGTATTTCATGCGTTTAGTTAAACCCATATGAATAGCATTGTGATGTGTCTAGCCGAAGCGTGCATGAGTGTATGTAACTGCCTTATCTGAAGCATATATTTTTGTTGTGTATTGACAACTCTGGGCTCTGACTCGGTCTTTCGACCACAACCAGCGTTCGCTGGCACACCAGAGGGCCCGTTAATAATTGTCCTCGCTCTCGTGGGGTATTTCGGAAGCTTATAAGTCCGCTTTGGAATTTAGCTCGGCGTTGGCGCCTCATTCATGGGGTGTAACACTTGATCAATTATCTTTTTTTTATATTTTGGATGTATTTACAACTGGTTTTGATGCGAAAGCATGAAATGGCCATTGAGCGCAAATGCCAGCACCTGAAGCAGCCAAACGGCCCCTAAATCTCCATGGCTGTGAGCAGAGAAGCGAAAGGGAAAGACCTTCTGCTGGAGAGTGCATGGTTCTTTGTTTGGGGACGTCAAAGGTTGGGTGATGTGCAGCGCAGTAAGTGTCTCTTAGCAGAGGACACCTCAATTGCTCTGCACTGAGGAGTGGTGAATAGAAAGGTGGAAATGAGCAGCAGCAGCAGGAAAAGCGCCACGGATGTGAGGTTAGAGGCAATCGGCAAGGCCGGCACCGCCTGCAAAGGTGAGGAAGAGCACGGAGAAGCACCCTGTGAGAGGAGTTGCAGCCCGAGGGTTGCAGCATATGTTCTACGATAGCAAGGAGGTTCTGCCCGCAGTAGACCCCTGCTAGAATCACTCTTGCGGGAGAGGAAGCCGGGCACTCAGAGAGAAAGTGATGTATCATTTCCAGTGCCCCGCAGTCAATCCTGAAGGAGGAGGTACCCTCCGGAGGCGGTGTTTTCGCTCGTCGGGCCAGACGAAAGCGGTCCGGAGTGCGACGAGGAACGCGCGCTCTCTCCTAGTGACTCAGGTCTCCGGGGAGATGCAAAATCTCTTGATAATTTGAAAGTAAGCTGGAAATAAGGCCAGTCTTCAAGCCGCTATTGCGGTTTTCAGTAAAACAGGCAACGGGTCCTAACAATCACGAAAAGTTCGATAGAGACGTTGTTTATTTCGCACATAATTGTTCACAGCGAAAACCTGAACCTATAGCACTGCATTTGGGACTGAATAACAGTCGAGGACGTGCGATGTGAAGAAGTACCAGCAGAGTATTCAGCATACCGAGTACAATCCCCATTTTTTGCAACGCACAAATTGTCGCCAGCAAAACCGCTGATGAGCTGGCCGGGAGAATAAAAAAATGAAGCATAGGGGATGTTTTATACGAGCAATAAAAAGTCACCTTCTCGCGAGCTATTAACACTGCTCTTTGTATGGACAAAGTTCTTTTGGCCAGTGTTGTGCATCCACTGCTTCTAGCGCAAGCTGTCACGCTTTCCTTGATGCATCATAAAAGCTAAATAATCATCTCAATGCTTCTTGCTGCAGTTATTTGTGCTACAGCACGGCATAGCGCTAGCACAACACCGCCGGAAACACGACGTGCAGCGTTCGCTGCGGCGAGCCGCCTGAGCCAAGGAGAAAAATGGCGCCAACGAAAAAGAAAACCACAAGCAAAACGCAAGATGGGCGCTTTTCCAAGGGCATCGGCAAGGAGACCAAGTGTCCTGCAGAAAACGGCGCAAACCGGTTCCCGCGGAGGCGATGCTCAACGGGCGTTCTTTACAGAAATTGAGTTATGTTATTGTTTCATGCAGGTATAATAAGAAGCTGAGCATTGCAAGCAAGCACCGCAACTGTGGCTTCATACTTCTGTGGAGTACGAGTGTAATAAACCACTTGTACTTCGTGGCTGCAGCAATTCAGGGTGACGGGGACCTCATTGTGAGCATGTGGCGAAGCTTGCTGAATCACGTATGTAACCAGCACAGCGTGCATGAAGGACCCTTCGCAGACTGCGTGCATGGGCCTCTTGACAACAAGAAATGAATGACAAGAGGTAATTCCGATTCATAGCAATCTATGCTATTCGTAGCTTTCTAAATGCACCCCTCACCAGCTGTTACAGGATTGCGATTCATTTCTAAGCCAACTTGAACAAAAGTACGGAATCTTTATTTCCAACGGGATCTCCTGCCTTCACGAAACAGCGGGCTATTCTGGAGAACCGTCGCCTTCTAAGTGACCTCTGCCAGCTGTCTCCTATGGTCCAGACATTCTCGTTGGAGTCCTTCCATAGCCTGCTGATCCGCTTTGCTCTCAAGTCGATTGCATATCCAGGACCTGGTATGAAAGCAAGGTGTGTTTTAATTTTAATGTTATGTAAGTCACGGCTAGTCATGCATGCTTTTCTGCAGAAGAAAACTGGTCTATAAAATATTTTCTCGGTAGGCATCACACTATGAATGTGTTCTCACCAGTGCATAACTGCAATTTCACTGAAGTGACAGAATGATATGACAATGTTATGTTGCGCAGTGGATGTGCAGCAAGGCAATAAGGTGCCTCGTCTTGACAGTGTTGTTGAGGCCTTCACTCGGGCATTGCAAGCACAGGTGTGCTATTCATAACAGTGAAAGGCATATTTGTGTGAATGCGTGTGGTCAGCCAGATTTTCTGACTAATAAATAATAATACTAAACACTCGTCAGAGAGGCAGTCATTAAATAACAAGGTGCCATGTACTTAGTCGTCGTGCACATGCGTTTTTCCGGGTTGCTAGTGAGTCGCCCCTGAAAAGGACAATGAATTGAACTCGACTTGGTGGGCTTGTTTTTATCTGTCAGCCCGATAGCATGGTCCACGCGCACCATAAGTGGAATGCGACGGAGAGTACTTGTGGTCGAAGAACTTGACTAGCGCTTAATTGAGCAATATGGTCCGTATCTAACATGCTTACGCCTAACTAAGCGTTAGGCGTAACGTTATGAGACATGAAGAGAGCGGTGGATATCAGAGAGCAAACGGGGATAACCGACATTTTAATTGACATTAAGAGAAAAGAATGAAGCTGGGCAGGCCACGTAATACGTAGGGTAGATAACCGATGGACTATTAGAGTAACCTAATGGATGCGAAGAGAAGGGAAGCGCAGTCGAGGACGGCAGAAAACAACTAGGTGGGGTGATGAAATTAGGAAATTTGCAGGTAGAAATTGTAATCAGCTGGCGCAATACAGGGTTAACTGGAGATCGCAGGAAAAGGCGTTCGTCCTGCACTGGACATAAAAATAGGCTGATGATGAGGATGATAACTTGAGTGGCTATACACGTAAATTATTTCATTTTCACCATAAATTAGAAGCGCGCGTTCGCTATGGTGCATTGAATATAGATAATAAAGTTATTTGGTAGTCAAAAATTACATGTAAATACCGTCAACATTGTGGATAACGCCCTAACGCGCCGTCATTTTATCTTCACAGAGGCAAGAACAGACACTGTCATTGTCAAAGTTGTTTGCTATTAGGTATTCTTTAGGCGGCGCCCGATGACACTTAACGAAATTGTTCAGCTGCCAGTGAGCAAGGCACACTGTAAACAAAAATAACGCGAAATGGGAGTAAACTACTCGTCCCATTCCCCTTTTTCTTTCTTTTTATACTTCTTAGAAGTCGTCTTAAACAATGACCGCCAAGCTGACCGTGTTGTTGCATGTAAAAACGGGATTTTTTTTTTTCGTTCGTGTGAAGGTTGTTAGGGAGGATAGTCGGACTATTTTTTACCCCCTTCGTGAAGTTTTTCAGGCTATTCCTAAGAGCCATTTCTGAGAGCTCAACAGTTATGGCGGCAAGAGTTGTATTTCGAGAAGATGTCATCTTTAACTTGAATCAGTGGAACCATGTTTCCTCTTAGCGTAGGAAATAAAAGACCACAAAACGTCGCGATGACCGGCTTGTACGGCAGTGGAGCATCTGCGGAAGGGAAATAGAGTACTGCTTGCATGCACGCGTAAACAAACATATACGGCCATGCTCCGTACACCAGCTTTTTACTATACTCAGCTAATACTGCCCATTATAGATTGTTCAGTTGTCCGACCAAGCAAGCACTATGGTCCGCGCGGCAGACCGTCGACAGACGAGAGAGCGCATTACGCACCAGACGCCGACGCGATCAGGAGTCTAGAAGCTTCGATAGATAGATAGATAGATAGATGATAGATAGATAGATAGATAGGATAGATAGATAGAGATAAACTTTATTAGAAAGATAGAGTTTTGTCTTGCCCGAAGGGGCATCGCTATTGGCGGGACCCCTAGTCCAGAGTCGCGGCTCTTGCCATCTTTCTTCTCTCTCGATTAGCTTGAGCGGGTCGTCTAGGGCTAAGGTCGATAAGGCCTCCCATTGATCCCTCGGGTGTTCATGTCGTGGTGTTCTCTGTTGTGTAGCAAGCACTCTCTAGTAATGTGGTTGTAGGGTTGGTGGCCCCGCACCACGGCATTCGTCCCTGTAGGGTGGGGGGCATGCGATGTATATGTGTAGGTTTGTGTAAGTGCCTGCTGGAGCTACGCCAGGCAACGGCATCCTCCGTCTTAGTTTCGATGGAGTGGGGGGATATCGCAAGTGACTCCCTCTGTGGTAGTTCAGGGATTGCTTAATACTCGGGGTCAACTGGGTCAGGGTCATCTGCAGACGGCGTGATGAGTGCTCGGTTATGTACAATTCTCGAGTGCTCTGTCGGCGTACAGGTTACCCGTGATGGCAGCGTGTCCGGTATCCAGATGATGGTTTGGGTGATGTTGTCGTCAGGTCCTCCTTAGGTATTTGCGCTAGGACTTGTGCCGCAGGTCTTGCGATTCTTCCCTGCAGGAAGTTGCGGCAGGCCTGCTGGGAATCGTGAGGATCGTCAGGATTTGTTTGCTTGTTGGCCTTCACGGATGGCTAACGCGATGGCCAGCTCTTCGGCTTCGTGATCGTGCAGGGGCGGGTCGATGCATTGGAGGTGACGGGCTCGGCGGTCACAGACCACTGCCACGGTGCCCTTATTCTTCGTCCCGTACATAGCGGCGTCTGTAAAACGGCTGTGGTATGGAACTTGAATGTTTTCTCGTGTACTGGGCCTCGCTTTTCCTCCTTCCGGAGTGTAGGTTAGGGTCCATGTTGCGAGATGGGGCAATGTGATACCTGTCCTGGGACTGACGAGGTATCGTGCAGGTTTCTTGGATTCCTAGTGTGTGGCTTTGAAGCCCAAGGTTTAGGACCTGCCGGCCCATGTGACTCTGCGCAAGGTTTTGTTGGGAGACGTAAAGGGCTTCTGTGAGTTCGCTGAGGGTGTTGTGTAACCCAGCGCCAATAATTTTTCAGTCGATGTGCTCTCGGAATGCGGAGAGCGGTCTGAAAGCCACCTCAAGAGCATGTCGACCTGTTTCGTCGGATTGTGTGATGGTGGTAGTAGGGCAGGCTGTATTAATTTGCTCACCACCAGACTTTTGACCAGTCTGAGGGTGTCATCCTTCTCATGCCTCTAATCTTGGATGTTACATGGATATCATGCGTGATATCGCCTTGACAGTGGTTTTGAGGAGCGTACGGATGTGGGTAGCCCACTGGTTAGACTGTAGGACCCATTGCCAAGGACCATGAGCAAATGGCTTTTCTGGTATGAGGTGTACCTTTAGTTGCGTGTGGGTTCTGTGGGGACCGTGTGGTTACCCGCACGCCGAACTCGTATGAGTTCGGCTTTCTGGGCGAGCATGTAGGCTGACGTATTTTTGGATGAGGTCAGCTACAGTATTCCGCCATTCTGTGTCAAATCAGGGACAAAGGTTATGTCGTCTGCGTAGGAGCGTCGCGGAGGCCTTCTGCGTCCTGCAATTTTCTTGCGAAGCCAATCATGGTGTCATTGAAGAGCGGGGTGAAATGATGCTCTTGCGGTGTGCCGTTGTGGGAGGGGTGGTATACTGCAGTCTGGATCTCCCACTATTCAGCTCTGCCGTGGGTGGCTTAGGAAGCTCTGAACGTACTGTATGTTCGCTCACAAGTTGGTGTTGGCGAGACTTCTAGGATTCCTTGGTGACTGACGTTGTCGAAGCTCCTTTGATGTCGATGCTAGGAGGGCATGTTCGCCGCTGCGGGGAGCGTGTGTGAGGAATGTTCCTGATTTGGAGTAAAAAACATATGGGTGGACAAGCCTGCGCGGAACCGAAACATGGTGTCTGGCAGGTGCTGTTGTCTTTAAGTGTTTCTGTAGGTCTTGTGTATGATTTTCTCGTAACCTTACGAGGCAGGATGTGAGCGAGATGGGTCTGAGATTTGCAACTGCAATTCTTGCCGGTTTGGGGATCATGATTTGCGTGCGGTTTCCACATCGCCGGCACCGTACCTTGTTCTAGTGTTGGTTGAGGAAAGACAGTGGAGCGCGGAGATGGCCTGTCGCGTAGATTCTGAACAAGGTGTTCGTGATGCGGTCCGTGCCCACCGCTGGTGTTACGGTGGTGCCTGGGATGGCCGCTCTCACTTTCTGTGCTAGGTTCGTCAAAGGTGGGTTGGTTGTACTATGTATAGAAGCTTCGACAAGATCCGCGAAGGTTACGGTATCGAGAGAGAAGAGAGAGTGAGCGCGCACCAAAGCACCCTCTCAGACCCAGGCACACGGAAACTCAAGAGAAAAGAGAGGGAGCGAAGCCCGGCTTCCGCCTACGGATAAGTCACCACCCCATCGACGACGCTCCGACGGCCGTGGCCTAAAACGCGAGAAATGCCTAGAAGTTCCCGGCTTTGTTCATGCTAGGGATCACGACGTCTCAGAAGGTCTCAGAAGCACCGGCGAAGGCAATATAAAGCTCCGTGCGGGAATCAGAGTGGGATGAGACCGCGTCGATTGAAGCGATGTGACGTGAAGAATGACCGTCTGCGGAAGAAGGGGATCCCGGCCAGCGAACCGACGCGTTCCTCGAGCGTCTGCATTTCCGGAAGAAGTTAACTCTTTCCAGATTGCCTCGAGCTACGCCAGATGGTCCGGCTCAAGACCGTATGGGTGAATACGAGTGGACACTCTTCCTATCCTTAGTACGTGTTGAAGTCTCAGTGTTGTCGTAGGTATTTTTTTCGTTTAGTTAAAACCATTTGAATAGTATTGTGAGTGTCTAGCGAAGCGGTAGAGTGTATGTAACTGCCTTATCTGAGCATATTTTCATTGTGTATTGACAATCTGGGCTCTGACACGGTCTTTCGACCACAACCAGCGTTCGCTGGCACCACGAGGGCCCGTTATAAACTGTCCTCGCATTCGTGGGGTTATTTTCGGAAGCTTATAAGTCGGCTTTGGATTTAGCTCGGCGTTGGGAGCCTCATTCATGGGGTTGTAACACTTGATCAATTATTTTTTTTTTAATTTTGGATGTATTTACAAACTGGTTTGATGCGAAAGCATGAAATGCCCATTGAGCGCAAATGCCCGCACCTGTAGCAGCCAAACGGTCCTAAATCCCATGGCTGTGAGCAGAGAAGGCGAAAGGGAAGACCTTCTGCGATAGAGTGCATGTTCTTTGTTTGGGGACATCAAAGGTGGGTGATGTGCAGCGCAGTAAGTGTCTCTTAGCAGAGGACAGCTCAATCGCTCTGCATGAGGGTTGGGATAGAAACGTGGAAATGAACAGCAGCAGCAGGAAAAGCGCCACGGATGTGAGGTAGAGGCAATCGGCAAGGGCGGCGCCGTCTGCAAAGGTGAGAAGAGCACGGAGGAGCACCTGTGAGAGGAGTTGCAGCACGAGGGTTGCAGCATATGTTTCCGATTAGCAAGGAGGTCGCCCGCAGTAGACCTCTGCTAGAATCACTCTTGCGGGAGAGGAAGCCGGGACTCAGAGAGAAAGTGATGTTCATTTCAGTGCCCCGCAGTCAATCCTGAACGGGGAGGTACCTCGGAGGCGGTGTTTTCGCTCGTCGG
>NC_051156.1:162451043-162596290 GCF_013339745.2 Dermacentor silvarum
CTTCCTGTCTCATAACGTTACGCCTAACGCTTAGTTACCACCTAAGCTATCAATTAGGTGGTGTTAGATACGGACCATTAATTTCTCAATTAAGCACTGGTCAAGTTCGTCGACCGCCACCACTCTCCGTCGCATTTCACTTATGGTGCGCGCGGACCATGCTATCGGGCTGACAGGTTGGCAATCCTACCCTCGTGTGCCGCGCTGGAGCTTTGGCTTTCCATCCTGCGTGACGCTTCCCGAAAGTGCAACGGGAGGCCGGCATGGTTCCACCTTGGTCCCGAGTTCAACCCTGGTCCCGAGCTTGACCCTGGTCCCGTGTTGGCCCTGGTCCCGAGAACAGCTGTTTTGCAGCTCGGGAAGGTCGTTTGAGAACAACCCGTCCCCTCCAGCCAGCTGAGGGCCTACCAGGCGAGGAGGAAACGCCGGAGGCAAGTCAACCATGGAAGAATAGAGCCCTTGTAGAGTCCCCATTTGCCGAAGATGACGCCTCTCGCGCGGGCCCTACGATTGGAGGAAAATGACGACACCTGAAGGGACTCAATGATTGGCTGTAAGCGACGTGACTCCGACAGACTGAAGAGGTTATAAGCCAGGGAAAGATCGAGAAGAGAGATGTTCTTCGCAACAATGACTATTGTACTGTTATTTTGCTTATTCTACTCTTGTCATAATGCCAATAAACCTTCAGTTCTTTCAATGTCGCCGAAATCCCGCACTCAACAGCAAGATCTAACAGTGGTAAACTTAAGCTTGAAGCCCCCAAGAATGCATCTAACATAAGGAATGGGGATAAAATCGGGCAAACTTTTTTTCTAGTTAACAAGATGAGGCCATCGACGCTTGGCATACACGCATCACTGCATTAAATACGGAAGAACAAAGTTTACAGTTCGTGCTGTCATCGCTACTAAATATCTATCACAAGGCTCACTTTACCCTTTAATTGAACTGAATTCTGGGCTATTACGCGCCGGAACCGCGATCTGATTATAAAGCCCGCCGCGATGGGGGACTCGAGATTAATTTCGACCACCTGAGGTTCTTTTGTGTTTCCCCAATGCGCGGTACATGGGTGTTTCTGCGTTTCTCCCCAGTCGCAATGCGGCCGCCGCGGCCAGGATTTCATCCAGCGACCTCGTGCAATTAGCAGCGCAACACCTTAAGGCACCGCGGCAGCAACTTGTTTATCAGCTCGTGCTGCGAAATTCGCGAGAGATATATATAAAATAAGTGCAAAAGGAACCAAACGTTTCAAGATTACGGTTGCTTTGTACACTTGCGCACATTTTGGCATTTCGGTTTCTGCACCGCGTGACTTCCTTTCTTTTTTTCTTTCCTGCTTGCATCGTTTATGTGTTTCCACACTTTTATTTATATCTACATCACATTTTTTTTCTCTGTGACACTTCTTAAAATATGAAATTGCCATGCTACCGCAGAAAGCTCGAGGCACATTGCTTGTATTCGCGGGCTTCTTTCAGGCTCGGTGAAACACTTTTATGTAGCACGTATTGAGCGTCAGAAAGCTGTATCGCGAGTTTTACGGCGGAACCTGTTATAAGCTCCTTCCAATAACTGTTTCGGTTCGCGATATGGCCGCCGCCGACGGCGTACGCTGCCGTAACAACGATTGTCGGAAATGCGAAACAAAGTACCAGATTCCCGCCGGGATCGAACCCGGCCCCTCTGCGTGGGAGCCAGATACTCTACCACTGAGCCACGCAAGCGCTTGCTATCGGGCAGCGGGAAATGCCCTATAAGGCAAGCGCGCAGGGGCAGACGACCCGAGCATCCACTAGTATGGTGGCGTCATCTACGTAAGGTGCCTGCAAACGCAGCGTGGGCAGGCGGAGATGACAAGATGCGATTCCGACGAGGCGCGGAATCAACGCGATCCCGAGCTGCCGAGCCTCCGCCAGTATGGTGGCGCCGTCTAGTTAAAGGGCCCCGAAACCACCCAGAGGTCGAAATTTAGTTGTGGTGTTGCAGTTGTGCACGAGTCTGCAACGCACACGTAGCCGCAAGAATTTTTCGAAATGGTGCCGTAATAGCGGAGTTACACGCGTTTGATGATCGAAAAATGTCCCTTGCTCGTTTCTCTCTTTCCTTCGCTGCTTTCCCCGTCGGCTGGTCTCTCCTTCTCGCCGAGTGCTCCTGCAAATGTCACGTGACATACGTCATTGGCAATGCGCCCCTCAAAACAAATGTCACTTCCGGTTACCGCGCTTCTCGGCTACCCGCTGTTTCTGTCGCAACGGCCCATGCTCCTGCGAAGCGTGCCGCTATGGACCCTGTGTTGCGCGCTCGTCTAGAAAGGCTCGCCAATATAATGGGTCAGTACGGTGACACGCCGTGCCCAAGCACCTCCACTGGAGATGAAGAGCCGCCGTCGCCGCCTTCCCCAGATCGTGGCGACGATATGGGTTGGTAAGTCCAGTTGTTCCGCGATAATGGCATCATCGGTACAGGTGTGCGTGCGGTCTGTGCGTGGCGAGTGCAAATGCCGTGGAGAACGTTTGCTGTAGGGAGGTGACAGAAGTCGTTGCTAAAGGAAACGAGGACTGCATTACACGGCACCTTATTTCCCCAGCATATGCCTGAATCCTGGTGTCCTCGAGGCGGCGTACTACGCTTTCCGTGATCTCGGCATGCAAATAGAAGGAGAGTTACACAAGTGAGTAAAATATGCGTTCATTACAACGTTACTAGGTTAGGTCATTGAAACATCTGGCTAGTGTCATTTGTTTTGCTTGCAGAAAGTACCGCTTTGTCACCTACCGCCTGTTTACAAAATGTATTTGGAGGCGACTTGGCAGGTGGAACCAAATCGTAATGCCAGCGTGTGTTGTTTCTCGCATTCAGCAGCAATTTCCCTCAGCGGTGTACGTCGGATTCCAGCACCCACGATTGAAGCTTCGCGTATGGCATTTTCATCGCTAACAATTCGTTACCTGCGCGTACATTGCTAAATATGTTTTTATGCACGTATAAGCTGCTCGAGTTGCCACTTCGTCTTTTCCAAAAACTGCAGTACATGCTTTTTACTGTATTTCAGTAGGTGTTTTTGGATTTTTAACATAGCAGTGCAAAGGCGGAGTGACAACCAGAAAAATCAAGATGTGTCACCAGCACTTAGTAAAAGCTACATTAGGTATGTAACTGCACTTGTGTAATGTTTAGAGTGAAATTTACACACAAAATAAGTGGATACAACATGACACGAGCACTCACTATGAAGTGAACATTTATTTTGAAAGAAAGGTTAAAGAAAACAACACCATTGAATGTGCACATGTATTTCTCAAAAGAACTTTTATTGGGAAAGCACAAGATATGTTACGAATACATAAACACACAATGAGCAGCATAAGCAGGAAAATTCAATAAATATCAATGACTGATTGTTATTACTTTTATTCTATAAAGAATGGCTCATACATGTCGCTTGACGGCTGCCTCACCATGACAGCTGGTGCAGCACGTTGCATTCCAGTGTATGTGGTGGGCCTGACAGATTTGAGCATGGCTTCAGCAACTGCCTCTCATTTTGAGTGCAGCCATATAATGGTAAAATGTTGTGATTTCCTGTTATTGATGTTCTGATTCCAAAACACTACGGCTGAAATCAAATGACCGAAGACGCTTGCTCAAGGTGACGACTTGAAGTCACTGTAATACTGGTAATCTGTAACAGCCAAGTTCTTCTGAGGCATTCACCAGTGAAGGTTATGATAGCCTAAATAATGTGCCATGCCATTGCCCGCTACAACTGCTCAGAGTTTATGGCGTTTTGTTGAGAACATGGGTCATGGCTTTCATTCCTGGTCATGGGGTATAAAATCAATCTTGATCATTGCATTATGGCACCTCACAGTCTCTGCTGCTTTTGGCTAAGTGTGCGAGCCTCCATTAGAGCATTCTGTATAGATGATAGGAAAAAGCGAACATGTGAATACATGACACTATAAGTAGTATGGTACCAAATAGTCAGTGTAGGCAATGCAAAATGGAATCAACACAGTTCACGAAAATAGACTGTTAGGTTGCTGCACTGGGTTCCGGCTGGGCAGACCTCTTCTGACCAAGGCGGGATGTGAAAAGTGCTTGTGGTGGTCAAGTTCCTCACTTCATTACTCGAAAACAGGGTCACTGCTGAGCTTGCTTGTTGGAATGTTGCGTTCGTTTCTTTAGGAAGTTCATAGCATGGCAGTGCAGAGCTGCTGCCCGTAGCATAAAAATGCTATGAACGCAGCTCATAAAAACTAAGGCGGTTAGGTCGCTACACAGGCCAGCGGCTGGGCAAACGTCTCGCCACGATGAAATGGGACACGGAAGCCAAGAGAGTTTAAGATGTTCTGTAAGGGCAGCCATGCAGAAATCTGGACCTGTGAGCAGCAATGAGCTCTTCCATAGACGGTTCCTCATATCTGTCTGTCAGGAACGTGCGAGTCTCGGAAGGGATCTCCTTGGAGCTTGTCTTGTAAGAAGTGGCACCTGCGCTTGCCATGATATCCACCATCAGATTGGCGACATATCCTCGGAGCGAAGAAAATAATTATTGAGACGTGTGTAACAGCGACTGTATGCACATGGCAACAGTTCTTTTTTAAATATTATCGTGCGATTGCATATATGAATTTGCACTGTTAGTGCCAGTGCTACTGTACTAAACTTCATTTGAAAAATAGCAAGCAATGCTGCGTTAGCTGAAATGCATCCGTTTTTGAGGTAGAGTGCATTATATACAATAAGGACATTACATACGACAGCCTGTGCATGCAAGTGTACGCCAATTTGGACTTCTCGGTGCTTCCAGTGTATGGCATATGAAGTTTTGATTGCAAGTGCAGGTACTTTGTTCTGGCCACTGGTCACACAAATCAGTGGCTGCATTCGTATGGTGGTAAACACGTTCTTGTCACAGAGTATGCGTACTCAAATATTCTGTGATATAAATCACAAAATATGAGTGCATCATATTCTGTACAAATGTACAAAAATAAATGTACAAGATTTCAAGCATGTCAGCGGTAAGGGAAGTCTGTAGCCTTAGTGTTACCTGCTACGTACTGAACGAAGTCCCGTTGTGCATGCTGTTTTCAACTGTTAACAACTGCGTCAAGGTTACAGCTAACGACTAAGTCGTGTGTCCTGCTTTTTTATGCCTTGACGTGCCTGATGATAAAAAGTGCCTGGAGCTAAATAACAGGTGTTGCTTACCAAATGTTGGTGCCGCCTTGACTTTAGGGCTGTAAAGTACCCCTTCCTGGACTTGCTGAGCCTCCTTTTCCAGCGCGTTTGCCCAATTCAGTTGCCCAATTCAGTCCTGAGCTTGGTCCCTTGAAGCATTCTCGGGGAAATTTTCCACAGTGAGTTGAGTCCTGTGGGAAAAAAGTAACATTTGTTATATCATTGTGAACATGAAAATGTAATAGTAAACACCTTGAACAGAAATATGTCTGCCGGGGTAAAACAGCATATCGTAAAAGACGACTCTCCAGGCAAAATTTCTTTTTAACAAAAACTAACCCACTAAACCGAGTTCAATTCATTCTCCTCTTCAGGGGTAACTCACTAGCAACTTCGGAAGAGCCCATGTGCACGACGACTCAGTACATGGCACCTTCTTATTTAACCACTGCCTTTCTGACAAGTGTTTTAGTATTATTGTTTATTACTCAGAAAATCGGGTTGACCACACGCATTCACACAAATCTGCCTTTCACTGTTATGAATAGCACACCTGTGCTTGTAATACCCGAGTAAAGGCCTCCACATTGCTGTCAAGACGAGGCACCTTATTGCCTTGCTGCACATCCACTGAGCAGCATAACATTGTCATATCATTCTCTCACTTCAGTGAAAGTGCAGTGATGCACTGGTGAGAACACATTTATAAGTGTGATGCCTACTGAGAAAATATATTATAGACCAGTTTTCTTCTGCAGAAAAGCATGCATGACTAGCCGTGACTTACATAACATTTAAATTAAAACACACCTTCCTTTCATACCAGGTCCTGAATATGCAATCAACTTGGGAGCAAAGCGGATCAACAGGCTATTGAAGGACTCCAACGCGAATGTCTGGACCATAGGACACAGCTGGCGGAGGTCACTCAGAAGGCGACGGTTCTCCAGAATAGCCCGCAATTTAGTGAAGGCAGGAGATCCCGTTGGAAATAAAGATTCCGTAACTTTTGTTCAAGTTCGCTTAGAAATGAATCGCAATCCTGTAACAGCTGGTGAGGGGTGCATTTAGAAAGCTACAAATAGCATAGATTGCTATGAATCGGAATTACCCCTTGTCATTCATTTCTTGTTGTCAAGAGGCCCATGCACGCAGTCTGCGAAGGGTCCTTCATGCACGCTGTGCTGGTTACTTACGTGATTCAGCAAGCTTCGCCACATGCTCACAATGAGGTCCCCGTCACCCTGAATTGCTGCAGCCACGAAGTACAAGTGGTTTATTACACTCGTACTCCACAGAAGTATGAAGCCACAGTTGCGGTGCTTGCTTGCAATGCTCAGCTTCTTATTTATACCTGCATGAAACAATAACATAACTCAATTTCTGTAAAACCAGACCAAAATCAAATAGCCTTGACATAGAAATTTACCTTTATTTAGTTACCTGTTGAACAATGGTTTCCATAAACTGATAAGCAACAGTGGATGTTTTGTAGGCGATGCTCACTCATTTTGTTTCTTTTGTGTTGCATGTGGCGATCACAATGACTCTGTGAAAACTGATCTATGAGTTTAAACTAGGTCTTATTTTTATTTTATTCATTACCAAGCAAGCTTCACCACATATTTCAGCTGATGAAAACGTAGGTTCGGCGCCCTCAAAGCAGCACAAATTGTTCACGAGCTCACTTTGTTGGGGGATTTACTCTAGTGAACTTTCAAAACATTTGTGTCAGCTAAGCAAAGCCATAATTCTTGCATGACATCAAAAAACAGAAGTTTTCCACTCATGCGAATAAATTACACTAAAGGCATAAGGTAATGATGAGGGAAATGCACAACTTTTAAAAATGCAGAGCAACCAACTCAGTTGAAATTCCCAAAATAGGTTTGTCAGAAAATTCGCTGTAAGTCGTGTTGTTTGCGCAGATGAGCAGATTCATTGTTCCCTCCAGCCAGTATTATACAATAGAGGGGCTTTCATGGTCCATTCTACTATGGTGTATCTTGGCACCCATACTCAAAATTTAATTTGTTTTTAAGCATGAACTGGTGTTTTTGCTCGTTTTCCTCAATAGCCAAATACTGAGCAGTGGTGCACTGCTGAATTTCGTAACCATGTACCAAACACGTGCCTTTGCGTGTATATTTACGTTCACCTGGCAGAGTAACAATATTGTTATTGCACAGTACCTCACACATTTTTTTAAAGAACCAATTTTCTATTTCATTTTTACGTATTTCTTCATTGTTCTTAAGAAATAAAGGAACAGCATAATTATAGATAATTATAGGCCATTTATTTCGTATCTTTTCATTTATGAGTAAGCCCAAAATTTTTAATTTTGTGCACTCACATAATATAAATGCGAAATGGCACATTTTAATATTCAGCATTTTCTCATCCCAATGTATCTTTCACATTCAACTGACACACTTTTCAGCAGAACACAATGTGTGAAATTTTATCATTGTCTTTATTTTGTGGTGCTGCTCACATAATAGGGCGAACATTCCAAGCAATCATTTTTAACTCCAAATAGCTCTTGGATTAGTGTGCATTCATAGATATCTTATTCAGCATTACAAGGTGGCTAGCCGAACTATTGTCTTTGAGTCATCCCATTCCTCTACTGATACACTTTTGATTTCGAATACACTTAAAATATAGGCATGTAATTGCTCCAAGTACGTCGAATTAAGGCGGTAACAATAATTGCAAGAGATACTGTACAGAAATGCTGCAAAATAATTTTGACCGCTCTGATAATTGTAGCTGTAAGAACCGAGGTGTGACAAGCATCTTTACACTCATACGGTGTACAGAAATGCTGCAAAATAATTTTGACCACACTGATAATTGTAGCTGCAAGAACAGAGGTGTGGCAAGCATCTTTACACTCATACGGGGCATCGAAGTAATAGGTCTACCCAATGCCTTGCATTACTGTCTGAACAGTGCACTTACCCATCACTTAGGTTATTATAATGTAATTTTTATTGTTCAGAATATCAAATTAAAGGGAAACTGAGACTTCCACCCAAATGTAGCAATTTGCTACAATGGAAACCCAACCGGGTTCCTCGAAAGAAAGCCTCGCAGTTGAAGAAAAATTCGGCCTGGTCCGGGACTCGAACCCGGGACCACCGCCTTTCCGGGGAAGCCGCTCCGGAAAGGCATACAGAATATCAAATGAAATTAGGTTCATTCCATATGACACAAGTCAGATAGCAAGCACGTGTTTTTATACATACCCTTGAGGATGTGCTAGACATCAAAGTAATGCTTCATGCCAGGCCTCTCTTTTCGACAATAGCTCCTAATGACAGAGTGTCGGTGTACAAGGAACAGCGACAGGTGCAGTGTGGGCATATATATTGAAGGCAAACTACAAAGTTCATCTGCAGCCACACTGAAAACTATCTGCGCTTCAATTTTCATACCCTATTTTATACGGAGGAAGTAATGCAACCAAGCCTCGACAGACGTCTCTTACTCACAATCACAACAAAAATTAGTGCATCACATGGTAACGAAGCATGTACGTAAGCATAATGTAACTTGGTTGAAAATTAGCTTATGGTTTTCTAACATATATTGAAATACTTATTCCTGGAGGGCATCACTCGTCTCAAACCATTCATTACTAAACGAACGGAGTGGCATGAATCTGTGGCCAGCAGCCACTGTCCACTTGTGCTCATTACTAAAACATAATACAACACCTAGGATAGGAATAGCAACATGACTGCACTCATTTCATATAACGTGAAGTGATGTTCATGAACTGTAGGTGTATTATTAGTATTTATTCCAAAAATTTGTTTTAGTGCGAAATGCTCGATTGACACTTCTATAATCGCTCTACTTGCTTAGCCTCCGCATTGTCGTCTGCGAAGTATGAAATGAGTATAATAATCACCAGGCCAAGCATCACTGGCTGCATTGCACTTACACATAAACTTCTTTATGATGCCATGCATGTAGGCATGTAAGCTGTTGAGAGCATAAATAAAGCAATTCAAGGCCTCCATTTGTTACCTGTAGTGATAGAATTTATGCTGACACCTTGCTTGTCAAGCTTCTGCAGGCTCCTGGCAAGCCCCTCCTTCTCCATAGCATTGCTGCTCGAAACAGCCGCTGATTGCATGGGGATACGTACATGTCATCATGAGCCTCTAGCAACAACTTGCTTCATATTTTATAGAGTTTGAATTTGCACACCTAGTGAACCTGAAGTTGTTTGCAATGCAAGATGCGCTTCACTTGGGCACAGTAAAGTGCATATGTCCCGTATTCGGCACTGCGTCCCGGTCAGTCACAGCGGCCATCCCCAGCCAGGTCCACATCTACGCCAGCCACTCTGCTTAGCAGCTGGGCCTGCTGTTCCTTCTAAAGCTACACAGAAGGATGCAACACACTGTTGTAACAGCAGCTTTGGCAAAGCCAAAATAATGTCGATACTACTCTGTTGCAGAGTTGCAACCCTGCCAGTACACAATTCATCCAAATAGCTATTCATCTGGACGTGCCACGTAAACCTCTTATGTGAGATTCGGTTACTACAATGTACTGTTTTCTAAAGTTTGAGTATTAAAAAGCAAATATAGCTGCGTAATCCTAGATGTAAAAAATGTTCAATGAAGGCACAAGTCCCTACTTCCTTGCACAATGAGTAACACTAATTTCTAGGACAGTTGCATCAATAGGCACTTGTCACAAATTCCTCAACAGGCCACTGTCTTTTTGACAAATCTATACCTATAGTTTCACGAAGTACTGAAGACACAATAATCCTTCTTACATTACAGGGAAAAGTGTTGATACCACAGAATGAGTTGCCGTGGTCTCACTATCAGCATTACATTTTACCATGCAATACAATCACCTATGTTCATGTATTCATTCAATGTGGTCTGCCCGTTTACATTGTATTTCTACCACAGTTTATTAGAACAATAATTCCAAGGTTCCCATAACGCAAATGTTTCTGCTGGATAGGGCTGCACTTTATTTCAGTTATTTGTGGCTGGGTAACGATTACCATGCATGCTTAGAAACTGCACTTTACCTTACCTCGTTGTACACTGATTTGATGCAGCAGAAACTTCTTATTATTGTTGATTACCTGAGCTACTACATTGAAAAATCTAATTATCTAACATAGTGCATCAAAGATAATAACATTGCTTGCTTTTTCTATAGCTGGCACCATATAGATAGCCTCATATTTAAAAAAAGTTGTCTCACTCATGGCCTGCACATTGATAGACTGCAGGAGCCGCAATGTTTGGGACACTCTGCAGCCTAAAAACAGCAGTGCCGCAGCTATTAAAACCTTTCCCGCTGGTTTGTCTCCAATCAGTGGCTGGCCCTTCCATGACGTGACATGCCTACAGCTGTCACAGCTGTTCCTGACTGTGACCATTGAGCCAACGACAGAAAATGTGCTGGTATATCCCCTATGGCCGAAACTGCACGCCACAGGAAGGAGCTGTCGCAAACAGCTAACAAAAACCACGAACTTTCGCTTCTCACGAAAGGTTGTGACTAGGTCTTGGTTTTCACTTGTATGCGCTGTTGTAGTTCGTGGTTCTATGTGGATGTCGAAGGCCAGGGGCGGCAGTACCGAAGCTTCGGCTGTTGGGCCCTTGCTGCTTTCAGACGCCAATTCAACGGGCTCCATACATCCACTGCACATAGCAAAAAGTAACATTTGTTATAACGATGATTAGATAAATATATTATACAGAATGCTCTTGCATTCACTGTGCGCAAGCTTTCCCATTCTCAAGGCCGCAGGCTACAGCATTTTTACGTCCAAAGAAGAAGAACCATGCACTGTCGCATTCTACTCGCTATGTTGTGTGATCTGCTATATAAAAAATTGCAGTCATAGAACACAAACTTGGAAACGTTTCTTCGAAGGATTCAAGAGTTGGTTTGTAGGTTTCACCGCCAGCTGCTTATAGAATCTTGCATTCCACCTTTTCACACATAGGGTATGGATGTCAAGCAGCGGGCATTCTCAAACAAGTCTGTCAGTGCAGGAGAAGCAGGTACATCTGCATGCTCTGGTGTTCTTGCCAAGATGACTTCGGTATAACTAGCACTCTGCGTGCCTTTAGACACCAGCAGACGTGCAGCGAAATCTGCCTGCGTGGCTGTTTGATTTCCCTTCATTACTTCACTATCGCGAACATAACTTGTTTTTCTTAAGACATAAAGCTCACAGTAATAGAAAGGACTGGTGCCAACTGTAGCTGCTTTCCTTATTGTAAACCCTCTTTCTGAAGTCTAGTGACTACGTAGAAACAAACACTTCACATGAACAAGGAAAGAGAATATTATAGTACTCACTATGTTGTTGTGACAAAGTGTAGTCACGCTTACCAACACTCTTTTGAAGATGCCGTGACGTCTGCACACTTATTGTGCGTTGTTCTGGCACGCGTTCTCACAGAATGCAGTTCACGAGGGCTGTGGTCAGCTGTCACCCCAATCTGCGTTCCCACAGTAGACACAGCCTGACTGTATCGGCATTCACACGGCACAGCCTGCAAACAATGTACTCTTATGAGGCATGACTAATTCATCGCTAGTGTCGATACTGCAGTATGAATTAGGTTGAATAAGGGTTACAACGGCCTTCATCATATATGTCAGAAATGATGCAGGAAATGAACTTTGTTTCTTGGTGAAATAAACCATAAATGGGCATTATCTACCTACAGTTCATTATATAAACTGTTCATTTCTGCTAATATTTGCTTAAAGCCATTGTCTGATGTAACCACGAAAATTTATTGTAACTGGCGCATAACACTTCGAAAACTATGGATAATAATGAAAACACGTGACAAAAATAACAGGGAGGAAAGAGTCAATGCCAGCTCTTAAGAAACATTGTGCGTGGGTGTGTTCACAGGGCGGGCAGAACTTGGCAAACTAAATCTAGAATGCTGCATTCACTGTATAACAATAAACAAAGTTTAATTGCTTGTGCCAATTGAAGCAACACTGATGTTCAAAGAACTCACGGAGTTAATTGTTTAAACCTGAAATGAAAAAAAAAACTCAAATCACGATGCTCACTGGCTGTGAATGCTGCGGTGCCTCAGTAGTGCTGGCACCCAACGTTGCAGCTGGAGTTGGCTTGGTCTGTGATGTCTGCAGTCAAAATGAGTAAGGCATACTAATGAGGTCTACGACATGCTGCACACTTCTCTATAGTGTCGAGTACACGTTTTTATTTATCCCCACGAATAACAGACTGCCACAATAGCCCTGCGCACCAATCCTCAGCAGCTGACATCAAATGGGTTTATGATAGAACACAGTGCAATGCATCATTCCGACTTTTGCTGTACTCTTATTTTACCTTTCTTTCGAGTCGGGTGACGGCTATTTGGCCTCGCGAATGCTGATGAAGGAAAAAAAAGTGCTACAAGCATTTCGCAACATGACACCACGTAGCTGAGCGCTGGTGCCCCACTGTTTAAACAGAACATCGATATAGTTTCTGCCAATGTACTTTCGTTTACTTGCTGCACAGCCCGACGTAAAATCTAACATGTGATCGCATGGTTCGTGGATATACGTTGCAACACAAACAGTGGTGTGAAGATAAAGTACCGATTATTCGGCCACTCCTCAAACATGACATCAGACTACACGGAGTTTTTATAAAAACTTACCGGCCTTCTTGGAAGGAAGAGAGTTGGCAGCGCATTTGGTCTCAGGCGACAGACCGAATCCGAACTCCTGCAGCAGGCGTGGGTCGTGATGGTAGTCTTCGGCACGGATGTGACGCCCACATAAACCTAAATCGCCGTTGCGCTTTGATTCTGCAGAAACGCCAATGCGCTCAAGCCAGGCATTGCGTCGGGCGTCATCATGAAGCAGCCGGTGTCGCGTAGTTTCGTTTTCCTAGTTGACGCTCTTGCAGCCAAGCACCACACAAGGGGACCTTTTATCCATTGCGAAACACTGTCGGACTCTGTTCGCGCAGATCAATCCGCTAAGCACGACTGTGTTGCAATGTGAGCGATTTGGCACTTGCGTTGCGGGCTGTAGTTACCGATTCGCAACTGCGCACAAACGAGCAACACGACGAGGAAAAGCAGAAAGCGCGTACCTGCTAGCAGGCTAACCGGAAGTCGTAGGTTCTTGTTCGACCAATGGACATCCTTTCCGCAGCTTACATCACCAGATTCCCCCTGCTAACATCGTGACGACCGCTTGGGATACCGGAAAGGCGTGGGGAGGAGGACGGCATTTTTTTTGTGGCGCTCCCGCGGCGCGTAGCACTCCATCATTTGGCATCGTTGATCGTGACGGCATTCTGAACTCGATGCGCGTGTTTACTTGAAACGTTCAAACAATATCTGAGGTGGTTTAGGGGCGCTTTAAGGTTCCTGCAAACGCATGGTGCCCGACATGTAAGTTGCAGTTGTAAGGCTTGGTCGGGCTCAGCAGACTTCTGTGCAGAGAGCATTACAAGCCGCAGTTCGCCGTCGACGCTGGCCGGACAGTTCATATCGTTCTCGTCAAAACAAGGCGAACACACTGCCGCGGAGACCTTGTTGTGCGTGGTGCCGAAATTGGAGCTACTCTTGAGCCGCTCCACCAACTTATGCTGTGACTGTACTGCGTGTGCGGCGCAGGCCTGTGACTTTTTTTCACGTTGCTCTATGATTTGGTCATTGACACTTTTCGTCTAATCATAATATTTGAGAAGTTGAATAATTAAATCTAATTACGTAATTAGGCGGAATGCAACAAATAATGGTATCTTCAAGCGACAGCAAGCAACATCACCGTGGTTCTATCCAGCTACGTGGTGTTTGCACATCTTTAAAGTTTGAGTTGAGTTACGTGGGACACCCTGTATAGAATAGCAATACAGGCAATATCGTAGAGGTCGAGCTTCACGCATAGGTGGAATCTAGTAGAGTATTAGAACTACATAACGGTTTCAAAAGGACAGAAGATTGGATGACAACTTATTTGTGCTAACACAGTGCATAGAAATAGCTAAGGCTGAAGGTAGATCGCTGCACATAGCTTTCTTAGACAAAAGCCGTGCCTATTACAATGTATACAGAAAACGATTGTGAAATGTTCTGAGAGAAGAGGGTGTGAATGAAGGTATAATAGTAGGGCTATAGGAATTATACAGATTAAATAAAGTTCACATTTCGTGGTAAGACATAAGTACAGAAGCAACAGTAGATGTTAACAGAGGGCTGCGACAGGGCTGTCCCTGTCCCCGCTTCTGTCGCGGACTTACGTAATGGGACTGGAAAGAGAGTTGGAGAAAAGTAAACTAGGGTTGTGTCTCTCACATAACTAACATAGAATACTGACAGAACGACGCTTACAAGGCTTAATATACTCAGATGACAGTCTTATTAGCAGATAACCAGAGCGAGATCCGACGGTTCGCAAATATCTGTAGACAGGAGGGTGAAAGAGTGGGGTTCATATTCAGGGAAGAAAAATCTGGCCTCATGGTTTTCAATGACAATACAAATCAGGCAGTATCATACAGGAGTCTCAAGTACCGACAGTGAAAGAATTAAGATATCTGGGAGTGTTTCAAAAAGAGGGAGCAATGCATCTAGGTACCCTGGAAGATCCACTTAGAGTAAAAGGCAAGAGAAATACAGGTAATGAAGCGTAGATCACTATGGGGATATAATAAGCATGAGGCAGACATAGGACAGTGGAAGGGCGTAATGGCGCCGGGACTTACATTTAGAAATGCAGCGCTTCGTTTACGATGAAAAATAGTGTCTCAGCTGGAAGTAAACGGAACAGCGTTATGCAAATTGGCATTGGGAATTCATGGAAAAACGACTTATAAAGCAGTACAGGGAGAGATGGGATGGGAATCTTTTGAGGTGAGGGAAGCACAAAGTAATATATCTTACGACGAAAGACTGAGACACATGGAGGACAGTAGATGGGAAACTAGAGTTTTTAAGAGTTTGTACAGACAAAATGTGGAATCCCAGTGAAGAAAAAGAACAAGAGGCGGGAAGTATACAAGCCACAGTATTAGTGAGACAAAAAACAACACAAAACTTAGAAAGGTGAAGTGTGAGCAAGCATTGCTTAAAGAAGTTCGAAGAAATCAATCGTGTAGTATATACTAAGGAAGAAAAAAAGAATGACAAGTATCCCTGGCTATCGCCTAAGTGACGAGAAGGACGAGATGAGATGAGCGACGACTTTGAGCGACGTCTCCGTGGTGTTGGCGGTATGAAGGTAGCAAATACTCGCCGAAACTGGCGTGACGCGAACTTTATTACTTTAGGTTGATGTGTTTTAGCGTAAAGAGCAGCATAAATATGTCTAAAAGTCTTGTACTACGTTATTCTCCTTGCACATACCAAAATCTAGTCGTTTGGTCGTTCCGTGCGACAATCGGTAGTAGCTGACTGATGTATATCCAGTTCCGGCTTCGCGCTATTGGCTAGTTGCTCATAGCACTTCCGGACGACCGAGCAACGAATTCTAGATTTCCAAAACCCAGCGATCGAGCAACAAGAACGAGCGATCTGATCGCGCGATGGCCCGTTTCGTCGCTCGAAGCCGTCGCTCGTCGCCGTCGCGCACAATATCGCTCTCATGCGGTTTGGGCTTTAAGCAAATTGTAAATTAGATGAACATTACACGAACAAAGCCCATCGATTGAAAAAAACTGGAAAATATTATTTATTCTGCAGTCGTCAGTCACCTTGTATCCTATTCTTTTTTTTTTTACAGTCAGCATGGCTTTCGAAGAAATCATTATTGTGAGGTGCAGTTAATTGATATTTATAATGACCTTCTTGCAGCTTTCGATGGTGCCTCCGTCATTGATTGTATATTCATTGATTTCGCCAAAGCATTTGATACTGTGTCTCAATCTCTTCTTCTCTTTGAACGTAGTGAACTAAACATAACTGCTGTCATATTAAAGTGAATTCAATGTTTTTTTTTTTGCGTGATCGTACTCCGTACAAGGCAGATAATGAATCTAACTCTAATCTTTCATCAATAACATCGGGCGTTCTTCAAGTATCTGTACTAGGACCTCTCCTCTTCCTAATCTAATTTATTGATCTTCCAAATCTCGTAGCACAATCTATCAGGCTGTTCGCTGACGACTGTGTTATATGCCGATACATTTCTAACCCATCTGATGCTAATGTTCTTCAGATTAATATTAATAGCATTTCTGCATGGTACGACACTTCGCTCATGAAACCTAATGTTAGTGTTGTTTTCACTGGAAGCGCCGGCGGAACAAGAAGAGAAGAAGAAGCGTCGGCGAGCACGAGAGCAGAAAACGGGGACTTTCGCCGGTTAGCAGAGTCTTCACGGCCCGAATCAGTCCTATTAAAAGCCTTCTCAATTATATCAACGGAATCGAGTTATTCTGTGGCTGCTGTACGCCATAATTCCACAAGTTTTGGTGCCGAAACCCGGGATAGACCAACTGACGGCTACGAGTTGCCTGCAGGAAAATGGAGAAGCTCAAGGCGAAACGGACTTCACGACAATATTTGAACAGTCGGATCATCAACGAGGCAAGTGCACTTTTTGGCAGAGACTCCGCAACGCATGAGTAGCTCGACTACATCTACGAGAGGCTGAAGGCAAATAATAACGAACTAAACTAAAATAAATGTGGGACTAGAGAGCCTAATCACGGACGAAGAATTCCAAGCCGAGTACGAAATCAGTCTTGGAATATGAGGACAACGCGACGCGTACCCTTGCTGAGCTGATGAGCAGGCGGGACCGCATTTCAAGTGGCCCTGCGCAGGCAGCCGAGGGTTCAACGTCGGCTACCCATACCATTGCGTCACCCTCGGAAAGGACGGGAGCCAAGCTACCAAAACTCACGATCACTCCCTTCTCTGGAGATGTCTGTAAATGGGTGGAGCTTTGGGAGCAATTTGACCAGATTGTTCACAACAATGCGAGTCTTACCGCCACTGAGAAGTTTCATTATTTGCGACTATTTTTCAAAGGAGACGCTGCTTCAGCGGTTGCGGGTCTTCCAACCACGGAAGGATGCTATAAAGACGCCATAGACATGCTGCAGAAGCGCATTGGGGACAAGACGCGCCAGGAGCAGGAATACTTCGCAAGGTTACGACACCTGACTCCTATTCGTTCATCTGGTGACACAAGAGACTTCCGACAACTCTACGAACACGTACTCGTCAACATCCGTGGCCTTGAATCATTCGGTGTGAAAAGGTCGTCGTTTTCGTCCATGCTCTGCGACATCATCCTTATATAGGGTAGTGCCCCGAGACATCGTAGTTAACTACCATCGTGCATGCGCTGCGCAAGTCGAACGTGCTACCGCGGACAATGCTGCTGGTTCTTTGAAACTAGACGGTCCACTCAAACTCCTTTCGATCGAACTGGAAAGCCTCGAGAAGAGTGACTATAAGGACAGCAGCGTGCAAGACAGCGGCGGTCACCTGATATCAAACCAGCCATCCCGCAGTCGCTACTGGAAGCATCCTGCGTCATCTGTTCTTCACACAAACTCAGATCGTGGGTTTAAACCTTGCAAAGAGGTGTGTGCGTTCTGCACATCAAGACAGCACTCCACAGAAGCCTGCCCTGCGGATATGCCCCTGACGCAGAAGAAGGAAGTGCTATCGAATGTTAAACGGTGCTTTCGATGCGCCACCAAAGGTCATAGGGCGCGGGACTGCAAACGGAGGATCTCTTGCTCAAGGTGCAAAGGTCGTCATGCCTTAAGTATGTGCGACCGACAAAGGATTCCTCAGAGCACGCACCAAGGACTCAAGAATGACAGAGCAAGCACGACAGTTTGCGCATCGGTAGGGGTACGACGACGAAGCAACGATGGATCGACTTGCGTCTTCCTGCAAATATTTCGAGCCTGGGTGGTAAGAGACACCACTTGCCGCTAAGTGCGAGGTGTTTTCGACGGCGGGAGTCAACGCACACTTGTTACCGAAGACTTGTCAAGATACCTGGACCTCAAGTGGCCTCAGACCAGGCGGCAGAAAACCGACGAAAAGTGAAGCTGCGCTTACGAAGTAATTTTTCTGACATCGAGGTTGTGCTAAGCGCCATTGAGATTCCGCATATATGCCAAAACATCGAAGAAACTAAAATGGAAGTGTCTTTTGTCACTTCATTTAAGAAACTCGGAAGAGACGTAGCCGATGAACCGATACATGCATAAGTAATCACGGAAAGCGGAATCAGCGTGCTGATTGGCTCTGATCAAATGTGGAGAGTCTTGTCGGGCGACGTTCTACGTTGTGAAGGCAATGAATCCCTGATTGACATGAATTCTAAGCTTGAAGCTTGGTTGGACTTTTCAAGGACGTACCCGCTGTTTGACATCACTGCCAGCAACAATGGGCATGATAGTTTGCGTTTTTAAAACTCAAGTATACGAGTCGGACGAGTTCTTACGGACATTTTGGGAACTTGATCATCTTGGAATTTCTGATGCAGGTGACAGAATCAATAAAGTCAGTGACGTGATGCAATATTTTGAGAGCACCGTCACATATCGCAACGGAAGGTATGAAGTAGCACAGCCTTGGAAGGATGGATTTGAGCTTTCGGACAACAAACAGTTTGCTGTCACAAGGCTGCAGAAGCTTCTTAATCGACTAACGACGCAGGAAGGGCTGCTGCCAGTATACGATGACACCATACGTGAGTACGTACGAGCTGGTCACGCCGAAATCGCCGACGACCTCCCTCCTGAGGAAGGCAAGGTGTATTACATGCCAGACAAAGAAGTCATCAGAAAACAAGCGTTGACCACGAAAGTTCGGGTGGTTTCTGACGCGTCATCGCATGAAAAAGGTAGTAGGTCTCTCAACGAGTGTCTTGAAAAGGGGGACAACCTGTACCAAGACCTTGGAAAAATACTACTGCGCTTTAGGACACACCCCATAGCGGTAATCGCCGATATTGAAAAGGCGTTGCTGCAGATATCAATAAGGGAGGAAGACAGAGACGCCTTTCGGTTCCTGTGGTTTGCCGAAGGCAACTTAATGAGTACTCCGCTCCAAGAGTGGAGGATGACACGTGTTCCCTTTGGAGCTACGTGCAGCCCATTCCTGCTCACAGCGACCATCATTTACCATCTGAAGAGAGCACATAAGAGCTCATCAAGAAGTCTTGCACGCAGGTGTACGAGAAGCTCTTACACAGATCAGAGAGTACTACTATATTTGTCGAGCGCGTGTTCTAGTCAAGAAGGTCATACATAGCTGCAATGTGTGCAAACGTTTCACTACCAGACCAGGAAGTGCTCCGACCGCTCCTTTACCAAGTCCCCGAATGGTGCCGACAAACCCTTTCGAAGTTGATGGTGTTGACTTCGCCAGGACCTCTCCTAACACGCGCGCAAGACGGTGACGCCAAGTGGTATACGTTACACTTTTCACGTGTGCCGTGTCGCGAGCAATCCACCTCGAACTCGTTTCAAGCATGACGTCCGAATCATTCATATTGTGCTTGCGGCGGGTTGTCGGCCAAAGAGGACTACCCTGCGTTATCGAAGCAGTAATCTACTCCAGGCCTCTAACTTTTGTCGAAACAGACGAAGGAGAACTGTGCACACTGACTCTAGCCGACCTGTAGCTTGGACGACGTCTAACTGCTATACCCTACGATACGGTTGAAGTTGACAGTAATTCGAGGCAAGCAGATACCATTCGTCGACACGCCTACAGAAAGCTTCTAACCGAAAACTTCTGGAAGCGATGGCGAAAAGAATATCTACTGCAACTACGATCTGCTCATTTCGCGGCCAATCGACCAGCTACGGACTTCAAGAAAGGCGTCGTTGTTATCGTGCATTCCGAGACTTCACCCCGTCAACTATGGAAACTCACCAGGGTGATTGAAGTATTCAGAAGTTCAGACGGTCATGTCCGTTCATGCAAGTTGAAACAACAAGGAGGTCTTATTATAACAAGGCCTATCCAAAAGCTATACCCGCTTGAACTACGTGATTAATTTCATTGCGCGGCCGGGAATGTTGTTTTCACTAGAAGCGCCGGCAGAACAAGAAGAGAAGAAGAAGAAGCGTCGGCGAGCACGAGAGGAGAAAACGGGGACTTTCGCCGGTTAACAGGGTCTTCACGGCCCGAATCAGTCCTATTGAAAGCCCTTCTCAATTATATCGACGAAATCGAGTTATTAAGCGGCTGCTGTACGCCATAATTCCACATCAGCATCATTTTATTCATCGTCAGCCTATATTTATGTCCACTGCAGGACGAAGGCCTCTCCCTGAGATCTCCAATTACCCCTGTCTTGGGCTAGCAGATTCCAGCATGCGCCTGCAAATTTGCTAACTTCATAACCTCACCTAGTTTTCTGCCGTCCTCGACTGCGCTTCCTACTCTTGGTATCCATTCTGGAACTCTAATATGGTCGACCGGTTATCCATCCTACACATTACATGGCCAGCCCAGCTCCTTTATTTCCTCCTAAGGCCAACTAGAATATTAGCTATCCCCGTTTACTCTCTGATCCACACCGCTCTATTCCTCTCTTAACGTTAGGGCTTACTATATCTATATGCAAAGCAATGAAAGTAACTCGAGTTCCTTCCAAAGCTAACTCGCATCCCTATGTTCCAAATGACTCGTTTTTATCTTTTGTCTGCGTATACAAATATCATGGCGTGAACATCAGCAGTGACCTTTCAAGGAAAATGCATATCGAACACATATCTAACAATGTAATCGCTTGCTTGGTTTTCTTCACCGTAATATTGCACTTGCTCCGGCTGCTTTAAAACTACATCTGTATAAAACAGTAGTTCGAACTAAGATGGAATATGCGTCTTCAGTATGGGACCCTTACCTAAAGCCATTGAAGACTTTGTAATCTCTTCAGAATCGTTCAGGTTATTTCATTTTGACTAACTACTCTCGTACATCTAGTGTTATGAAAACTGGTACGCTTATGAAAAGAACTCTACGCCTTCCCGATCTTTCCATGCGACGTCATCTTTCTAGCCTTTCCACTTTCCACAATATATACTACGTGAACAAATCATTGAAAGAGTCTCATTATTGCTCTAAATTACGCATCACCCCGCATTCATCATCGGTTCAAAATAATCATTCCAAGTTGCAGAGCTCACCAGCATTTTTATTCTTTCCTCCTTAAGAGCAGCCCAGACGGGAACCACCTGCCTGCCTGCATCGTCTCCATTCCTGAACCTTTCAAATCAGCGCTTCTTCATACCCTATCTTAAAAACTCTCCTTATTTTATGGATTTGTATAAATATTTAGCACTCCTATTTGTAACACCTCAACGGCCCTGATAGTAACCAAATAAATAAATAATAAACCCACACTAATCCACCTTCATCCTCTTTCACCCACCCTAATCGACCCTAATCCACCTTCTACTGCATCCTAATGCACCTTAATTCTCCTTAACCCACCCTAATTCACTTTATTCGACCTTATCCCACCTTAATCCACCCTAATCCACATTAGTCCACCATAGTCCCTCTAATTACGTCTTAAGTGATTCGGTAATCAATCAGTAATGACCTTGGCTAATTCATCTCTTATACAGCGTAGAACATGCTTTGGTTCGCTTCTTACCTTCTTTGGGTCACGTGATTTTCTGTGCCTCACAACGCGACCTTGAAACAAAGATCTAAACGTCTTTCTCATTAAAAGATCAGGAAGGAAATGTTCTATAACAACTCACGAGGCAGTGTCCTTCTTTTTGAGGCTAGGTTGGGTTGTCTGAGACGCGAAGTTATAACAGGAGATTTACCCAAGAAAATTATTTGTATGTTGCAGGCAAAACAATTTCGGAAATCATTACACATATCCTCCTGGAATACAGATTACATCCGGTAGTCAATAGGAATGGCGTCCATCTTCAGGAAGCCTTGGCGTATAACGACAGTACCAAAGGTATAAACATTGGCGTGGTAAACGTAAGTAAGAGACGATCACAGGATTGGTAGTGCATGAGTAGAGACCTTGAATAAAATATGTATGTAACCGTAGAATAGAACAGATCTATAAAGAAAAAAGTAGAAATTAGAAACATTTGACAATAAAATAACAAACACTTAAACAGTAGACTAGAGTGCAGTGGTACATGCTACCGCACTGTTTCAAAAGGGCGAAAGCTCCTTACGATGATAATTTAAGCTTCTATTTGTTCTTAGACTGCACGTTTCACCGTCAAGTTATGACTAATTCTTTTGGTAAAAGGATGAAGCAATTTTGTTTTATTCTTCTCTGTGGGGTTTTACGTGCCAAAACCAGTTCTGATTATGAGGCACGCCGTAGCAGAGGGCTCCGGAATAATTTTGACTACCTGGGTTTCTTTAACGTGCAGCAGAACACAAGCACACGGGCGTTTTTGCATTTCGCCTCCATTGAAATGCGACCGCTGCGGCCGGGTTTCGATCCTGCGATCTTGTTCTCAGAAGCGCAACGCCTTAACTGACAAGCCACCGTGGCCGCTAGCAATTTTGTTTTGTTTTCTTTTGAAAAGCGGTACAACCATAAATGCTGCGGGCAGTAGGTGATTCCTTTGGAAAGAAAAGACGAAGTGCGTCCCGAGGGTCGTAAACGCGAAACGCATCCGGCTAGCATATTCCTGGAACTACGACAGGCAACTAAATTGTAACTTTCCCGTTTTCTGTTGAAGAAAGAAAACGCACATCGGCAGCATTAGACTCTACGCGCAAATATCGAACAATAAAGAGCACTTCAGGCACTGTCTGCTCAGTGGTGAATATGATATTGGTGTCGACAAGACACATTTCCTAAATGAAAGATGGTGCAGCTATACACAACATATCGAGAAACCTTGCGGTATTATTGAGAACTGAGGTTATCGCAATATTATGGCGATGCAATACATTTTTCCTGTTTTAAATTTCCATTAAGGAGTTTATTAACGTTCCCTCATGCCATGCTACTAATATGAAGGCGTGCGGCTTCGGCAAATATCTAAAATGTCACTGCTATGAAACTGTTTTGAGGCTTCTACTAACGCATATCCCATGTACTGACGCAGAAGGACCGCTTTTAGGCATTTATTTCATTTCATTTTTTTTTCAGTTCTTTTTCATCGAACCAGACAGAGACACAGCCATTTTTTCTATTTCCAGAATTATTTATTTTTCATGCTAAGTGCACCGATCTTGCGTTGCGAAACTTTTTGGTGCGTTGAGCCCTACCGAGGCGGCACGTGGATGACATTAACTCTTCCTTGGCACGGCCGACGTGTGAACGCTAAAGTTCATGTATATCAAGTCAGAAGCTTAATACTATCTACTTTTGAATACTATGAAAATTATTATAAGGGCAGCCGTTTCCATAGCTCCGTTTTTAATGGGTTGAATTTGACCTCTTATCGATTGTCTGGAGTTCATGCGAACGCCTGCGGAACCGCTATCATCGGCACGATAGTCTGACAATTCGACAGCTCGAGGTCATCAGACGCCGGACTTCACTGTCGTGATACGCGCTGCGTGCACTGGCGGCATCGAAGTACCCGGATGTCGTACCTATAAACGCAAGTAAAATACAAGCTAAATCACTACGCAAGTCATTTTGGGAATGACATCAGAAGTGTACTAAAGGCAACGTTGCTAACACGTGAACACAATATTGGAGCCGAAAGCCGACGTCGATGGTGGATGCATCAAACGGAAAAAGAAAATAACATACAGCTTTAAGTTTAGACGTATTTTTGTACGACAGCCTAATTATCCGCTCAGTCGAAAAGGAAATTTGAGAAACAAAGGTCATGGTGAACTTTGTTTGTTGCAAAAACGTCGTGGAGCAGCTCTTCTAATTTTACGTGAAGCTGTGAAATGGAACAGGCATTTGCAACCTCAAAGTGGAACTTTATTAGGGTGGTAGCGTACTGAATTCAGCATCTCAATTTTCAACATTACCAGCTCCCTAAGCGGAACACAATACTGCATTCACAGTGACCCCAGCAGATGTGGCGATCTTTCAATTCAATGCCATCAAACAAAGAACTGATCGTTTCCAGCGCGGACAAGCGCACACTAGGACCGAAAGAATAAAACCACCGTTTCTTCAGTTCCCATTTGATGTTTTTCCAGCAAACATATCTTTGTCCCAGCTACTCCGAGCGAGTTTGTTTCCCTAGCACAATTCAGTGGCAAATCACGCACTCCTTTCACGGAGACAGGCAATGGAACACATAGAATTTTCCAGTAAGGCAGTATTTAGAAAATATGTAGAACCTTCTCGGTAAACTTAATCAAATTGTTGTCAGAAGGTTGTTTTTTACGTTGTTCTTTCTGGGGGAATCAGAAGAAAAAAGAACAGTCAATGTGAAAAACGAGTGGTGCCACCACGTATATACGCCTCATTGTTTGTGCTGTTTGCGATTGTATTTCCGCAGAATATTTTTACGTGTGGAAAGACACGAGGGGGGGGGGGGGCAAAAGAGAATACTTACACGCTCTTTAAACTAGAGGCCAGACCACCTCACTGCGAGAAAAAATCGCTAACGAAACTTCATTGCCTCTCAAAGAATAAACTTCACTCGCTACCAGTTTACAGCCTCATTCACTCTTGTTGTTTTTGTGGATATCGTTGTGTGTATCTTGTAGCTTCAGAGACAAGCTACTTCGTATAAAATACTCAAAATACAGATACTCATACACATTTAGCAGAATGTATCATGATACAGGTACAAGATACACAAGCATAATCTGAAGGCACAATTTAATATATATAAAAAATTGATACTACGCAGCCCTGTTGTTGGTTGAGTTGGTACCTGTTCATTATTAGGTAAAGACAATGACGTAGTACGACGAACACAAACAAAATGACAAGATGAGTACTTACTCAAAAGTATTTTTTTTATTATAAAAGGCCACACAAGTACATCTATCAACCATGCCGTTCGAACATATGTACAGGCAATGGTGTCAGTACAAGTGTACCTCTAAGTGACTAATAATATCATAATCGCGTTTTTTAAGCCAACTGATGTCCCACAAATGGCTTTTGACCCATTCGTTCATGAGTTCAGGCGGAAAGAGCGCAAAAAAAAAGCAGGACGTGAGAAAGGGACCGCAATCACCAGTTCACTTCGTCCAATGTGAGAAGCCCAAAGTCATAGGAACACGACAGAATGGCTCGTGGATGGAAAGCCGAATAATTAGACGAGACACTAAGTAAAAAGAAAAAAAGAAACTGAACCTCGTCCGTTTCCAGTATAGGTTTAGATAAAAGTTTTCCTTTTGCATATTGTGAAAGGACGTCATTTGAATTTATTAGCTGCTTTGACGACGACAGCATCATGAGCTTCATCGCCAAAGTTTATTTCCTGTAAAAAACAGCCGTGCTGATAACCAAGGTGACTGAACTGTAAGTGGAAGGGCACTGTCTACGTGAATTTGCTGCTTTCGCACATTCCAGCTCTTTGGGCACAGCAGCAAACTCAGAGCCCCTCAATTTTGCCCTTTTGAACAAGCGGTATAAAAAGTCGATATTTTCATTCCAACTTTCAGACCGTGACTGAGATACCAGTTGATTGGAAATGGCTCTGTTTGTGTCAATCAAATCAGCAATCCTCGTGGCTGTGATCCTACAGGCTATGTAAGTACCTATCATAACCAATTTCGCATTTATAATCCAGATAACATGGCTCGGATCAGATATGAGCCTAATTGATGGTCCATGTGATGTCTTATTCTTGTACTATCTGTTTCCAAATGTTTCGGAAATTTTTTGTATGCGAAAGAGATATAGCACTAAAATAACGAACATTCCTTTTGCCACATTAAAGTAATTCATATATTTCATATTGTCGTAGCAGGGACATAAGGTAATGCTGAAATGGCCATCTTTCTCTGAACATAATTGCTCGAAAAAATGTCACAGTTTCGCCCTAAGGGCGAAGCAATGAATGCGATAGCAACACAGCAATGTCATACGAAGTAAGGTGATCGGCTTTGGTAGCAACAACACGCAGAACTGTTGTCGACGCCATCGGCGTTTTGCCCGCGTTAGCTCAAAATGCGTGCGGCGTTGGTGACTGTTGCTGGAGCCTCTGATATAAATAGGCACTTGGTGCCGCAGCTAAACGTCGCCTCCCTTCCCTCCCCCTCCCCCACGGCCTCTCGCACGTCTGAAGAAGGCGCGTTTGCTCTACATATATGGTGATTGTAAAGGAGAAAAGAGACGCCTACTTCTGCAGCCCTTAAGCGAGCATGGCGCAGAACGCGCGTTTGTTCTCCGCCGCGCGTTCACTCCCCGTGAAAGACGCGCCCCTCGCGCCCTTTCACTCGCACATACAGCGTTCGGCGCGCGGCGACGATTTCATCTCCAAATGACGTCATACGGAACCTCACGGCGACGGCGACGGCGACGGCGACGCCGACGGCAGAAATCTGCTTTTGAGTGTCCATATAATTGCTATCGCAATAAAAGATATGGTTGATCCCTCTTTCATTGGAATCGGTAGAACACGGAAGGGAAATGTGCCTTCACCGAAGCTGTTGCATGTTTGCTTCGTGAACTCACGGTCCGCTGCAGCGAAATGCGCACGATTTGCGGGTCGGCGACTGTGTTGCAGGTTTCCTTGGCGCACGGCGTTCTGATGCCGAGTCGCTTCGGCGAAGCGACGAGCATTTTGGTTCGGCTCCGTAGTGTCTTGGGCAGCCAGTTGCGTTGCGACTCGCTTAGCTTTTGGCGCTGAGCCGTGCTCCCTCAAGGGCTGCAGAAGATATCGTCAACCCTTCCCTTCCCCCACGAACCACTTACTACTACTCGCTTAGCTTCAGGAATGCGAGTGACTGAGTTCGCAGCGTGCGCCGCAAACGCGCGAAGGCGTTCTGCTTCACGCTAGCGTCTCTCTCGCCGGGCCAATGCGAGATTCACTTGTCGATGTCGTTGCCTTTCTGCGGCGCTTAGCGCAGCAGTTTTCTTAGTTGTTGTCATCGAAAGCGAAGCAGTAGGCGGAGTTTAAGCACTGCTGATGCATGTTCAAGCTGCACTGCGTAGGCGTCGAGGTGTCACAAGCTAATCGGATGCGATAGACAAACTTTGTGCGGAAACTGCGTCGTCACCTCATCGGATGGCCAACACCACCTACACCAGGGTACACCGCGTTGCAGCGTCCGCTGCGTTGAGACTATCGAAGCGCTTACTGTCAGCGCTCGTTAGTGTCATGATACTGTACTACGCGTCACCGCTCCTAGATGATGGTGCCATCCCTGTCGAAATAGACCATATTTTACGCGTTCGCACAGACGTCATAACCGCTACAGGATGTTGATGGTGTACCCCGGCATAAAACACTTTGCGGTAAAAAAAAAAAAAAAAAGAGAATCACTGTTTAAGGTGGCGGTCCCACTCCGGCGGCACGAGCCCCCCGTTTTCTGTACTTTTGGAGCAACGGTGGCGGCTCTTCTACTATTACGCTACTATTACGCCGACGAGAGATACAATTCACGTCCTATATATAGAAGTAAGGGCAAGGCAACATCGTTAAGGACAAATGGCTGAAGGGAAACCCGTACAAGTGTACCGTATAAATCATTATTTTTTTGCTCTTTCGACCATCTTCGTCCTTGAATCAGTAATCCCGTAGCGATAATATGAACTGAAGAGTGCATTTGACCGAGCACTAGCTCTTTCGACAGGGCTCTATGGCTACTAAGAACGCTAGCTGGCAAATCAGGCATTAAAGGGATACGGACAGAAAAGTTGGCGGGTGGTTTTTGCGTTGAAACAAAAGTGGAACTGTTGAAAATGACGAATACAACAAGCTGCTTTGAAAGAAAGAACTAAAAACATTTTTGGGGGGGATTTTCTGTTGCACCTCGCCTCCAAGCGGGGTGCAAGCCGCCGGCAGAGGCTGAAATTTGACGTCATAACACTCACCCGCGCGCGCGCGGCCAAGGTCGGCCACAGCCGCCGCAGTGTTTCCGGGGGTGTCGGTCCCTTGCAGCGTTTGTTTAACCCCTTTCGGCGATCTTTGCACGTGGTCCGTCTGAAACATTATCCGCGTCGACGCTCCATGCAGGTGGTGCGACTTACATGCGCCTTCCCTCGGTCGTCGCTCGGTATTGACGCGTTCTTCGCGGTGGAAGGAAATGCCCAGACATTGCTGTTATAACAGCATCGTCGGTCGTGACACGCCGTCGCACACGTTTCCCAGAGACGAGAAGGTGCCTAAACTTTGGATACCTGCCTGTCAGCCATCACGTACAGCCTGGAGACCTGTAAAAATGACTTCATTTGCGCGGACCACTATGTCGACGATGATTGTGTGACCAGCCCGGCTGTGCTGAAAAGCCTCGGCATGCCGTTCAAAAGGCACTGCCTGAAGCCTGACGCTGTGCCATCGGTCTTCTCACGAAAACGCAAGGCAGAAATGATCAGCGGCGCGTTGAAAAAGAGGAGGCGAAAAGATGTCGGTACTGTTTTCGTTCACTTGCAGCCGTCTTGTGCAGTGTGAGGGCGAGGCTGGGGCCAGATGCCCGAGGCTGGGCACGAAGGCAGTAATGTCTTTAAAAATGTTGGCAAAGCATAGTAAAACAATACAAGGCTAGCGCGCGTGAGCGCGTCTCACGAGATCAGTCCTACATGGCAGCGGGGAAGACACACACACCGCTCTGCTTCTCCACAGGCCAAAAGCGGGAAAGACTGGTGACAACGCCAGACAGGTGCTACCATCTGTCGGGCGACTGGCGAAGTGGACGTGAGATTCTCGGAAGTACTGATACCTCACAGCAGTTTGGTCACACCGACGGCATAAACTACTATTCAGTCATTCACGAAGTGCTGAAGTACCCCGCAGCTGCCTCGCCTGCGTGCGCTCTTGAAAAAGCAAGTTTACAGAAGAAATGACAAATAATTCTTGCAGAAATGTCTGGTGCAGAGCGAAATCTTCGCACTACGGTTCGCGAAAACCTGACCGGCACTTCCACGGCCGCCTGCTCTTCTTCGTCTATGGACGCGAAAGGCTTGTAACCGTAAGCGGTAATATTTCTTGCCGAGTTGTAATGGTCCTCGTCTTCAGACGTGTACTCATCGCTGGTAGAGGCACCAGAACTCCAATCCGTGCTCGCGATGCCGGCGTCGGCGCGCTTCGAATGACAGCGGCCCCCGGCTGGCAATCCGACGAGGGTGTCGTAACGTCACGGCTTCCAGCTCCCGCAGGTCGGGCGACTCGGCGCGCGCTCACAAAAACGCCACAAATAAAGCCATCGGCTCAAAAATGAGCTATGTGAGTACTTCTTTTCGGTGTAATCACACACTGAGGATTCATTTTCAGCATTTTCGTAAAATTTTCAGATTTCGTGTCCGTATTCCTTTAACTCCGATTAATAGATATGGACCACCAAAATAAAGTGAACGAATACTGCTATAGTTTGGAAGGACTGAAATCAATTGCAAGCTTTAGCGTTTTGCTTGAGCCCTAGGGGTGATCTTTCAAAGCGCAGGGACTACATATTGCCGGGCGCACGAAATTGCGAAATAAATGCGAGGCATGAAACATTCACCGACGATTACGATACTCCCTTTAATCCGAAATTTGTGCGCAGCTCCATACGTGTTTTCATTTCGCGTGTCAATAATTTGTATTATGATTATATAGGTGCACGGTTTATATTACAAAGAGAATGCTATGAGTAGAGTAGCTGGCGCCGACAATCTGTCTAGAGCGGCACAATGCAAACGGAGCGAAGTGTGGCCCGACTGCTTCGCTAATCGGGAGATCGCGAGAAGCAGCGCGTGGGGTGACGCGTGGGTGCGATTCACAGCAGCTGCCGATTCACAGCAGCCGCCTACGCTCATGCAGCGCTTTGGTTGCATACAGACGACACGCGCTACTCTGGCGTCATATCGTAGCCATCGTCACCGCAAAGCCCGTCTTGCGCGGCACTACTCTTTTCTATTCACGCTTTCGTTTGACAAACGGCGAGAGCGGCCCTTCGTCGATGGGAAATCGTGCCACCAGTCTCAGCGACGACAGCACCCAAGGGAGCGTCACATCGAGCCTTACTCGCAGCTGCTCGCCACCGACCTCTTGCACGAGCAGCGATCCCAGTCCCACACGCTTGCACCGCGTATACTGACTAGAGCACTGCACGGGCTCGGGCTTACTCGAAAGGCCGGGCAGGGTAGAACAGTTTTTTCACGGGCTCGGGTTTTTTGACGCGGGCCCGGGCCGGGCTCGGGCTTTCTGGTGGTGTGCATGTAACGTGCAGCGAGTTATTCTCGGGCGTCTCAACTCTGAAAAACATTATTTTTCGGTCTCGGGCCGGGTTCGGGCTGGTTTCGAGTCGGGATCGGGCCGGGCTCGGGCCTAAGATAAAGGGGTGGCGGGCCGGGCCGGGCGGGTAACGTAGATTATTTCCGGGCCCGGGCCGGGCTCGGGTATCGCCATTAAATTTTTGATCGGGCGCGGGTGGGCCGCCCATCGTAAAAATGGGCCCGGGCCCAGACTGAAAAAATCGTCCCGTGCAGTGCTCTAAATTACTGACCTCAGCAGCTGACACCGCGGACGAGCGTAGCCCTCCCCACCTCACGCCAAGCTAGCCCCCTGTCGGAAGCGCAGATGAGATCGCCCACGCGGCTGCAGATGCCGTGGCAGCCTGCAACTCAACGCATGCGCAGGCTGTCTCCCCTCCTCTCCTCCTCCGCTTCCCTCCTCGCGTTTTCTTCGCTCTCATCCCGCGAGACCGAAGAACGCTGCCAGCGGAGTTGGTACAGGCGAGAGGCGCTCTAAAGACAGCGAAGGCCCTTTATTCGAGTGTTCATTCGAATTGTTCTGCATCATCGCAATCACGTTCCTGCTAATTAAAAAAATATTCGCGCAATTTGGCGCGCACTGCAAACAGTGTAGTAAGCTAGTGAGTGCCTTTAAGGCTATGGTGTTGCGCTGTGAAGCACGAGGTCGGGTGATCGAATCCCGGTTGCGGCTGCCGCATTTTGATGGTAGCGAAATGCAAAAATCACCCGTGTCTCGTGCATTGGGGGCACGTAAAGATCCCCAGGTATTAAAAATTAATCAAGAGTCCAGCACTACGTAGTAACTCATAATAAAATCGTGGGTTTGTTACGTCGGACCCCACAATTCAAATTCGATTAATTTAAACTAGTGAGTCGCTGTTGACGAGGCGCTTTTGCCAGGAAAGTTGATTTCATGAAGTGAAGGTGCCATATGCGGTCCCTCTCGCAGTGTGTTTTTGTTGATCAATTATACAACTCAACCATCATCATGATAACATAAAAATTAGCGTAGTTTGCACTGCAAGCGCAATGCTAAAGAGACAGCGGAGCTTATGGGCACACAGCTCGTCCTGACTTTGGGCTAGGCTTAGCACTACCAAGTCATCCCCCGAACTTTCAGAAATTTATTGATAATTGATCGATTGTCGTTTAGCTATTGATTGACGATTGATTAGCTATCGCAAGGTATTGGCCATGATTTTCGGCCAGGCTAAGCACTACTAAGTCATGCCCAGCACTTTCCAAAATATATTGATAAATAATTGATCTAGTATAGATTAGCTATTGATTCGCTATCGATTGACTAACGGCCGGCTTAAACAGCTCTGCTGTTCAAATGCTGGCGACCATGGGTACTTGTTTCGACAGGAAACGACAGGGCATGGCTTGGCGCCGTGCGTGGCCGCAACAGTTCATCGCAATTTAGTCTGCTGTCGCCTTTGTTTATTGCGATAGCTATTATATGGACACTTCAGCCGGATTTCAGCCGTCGGCGTCGCCGTCGCCGTGAGGTTCCCTGTAGATAAAATCTTCGCCGCGCGCCGTATGCCCGAGCGGAAGCGTGCGGGGACGCGCGCTATCACGGAGAGCGAACGCACTCATCTCCCACGCGCAAGCAAGGAAGCAGGAAGCCAGCGCCGGAGGGAGCGGAGGGGGGGGGGGGGGGGGGCACACTTTTACTCTGCCAACAAACGCGCTCGTCGCTCGTCCGCACCGTCTCTTATCTCCAGACGGCTCTGACCTTTATGCGCCGTGCATTCGCCGCTCAGTTTCCGTTGAAGCGATAGACCGCACGTACCTTCGCCCGCTGCGGCGTATGCTTGCTGCCAGCGTTTTGACAGTCGTTGTTTGCAGTCATTCAGTGTGATTTATTCGTGTTTGTTTGTGCGCGCTCACACCACGCTTGTTCATTCAGTTAGTAATAGTCGGGCCACATTTTCCAACGCACGCTACACATGCAATGCTGCCCGGATCGGCAGTGCAGCGCTACAGGTGTGTCCCTTCGCACGCGCTGCCCACGGGAAGCGCTTCTCATCAGCACCACCGTTTCACACGCGCCTTCTCGTGCTCATCGACGTCTCTCTTCATGTCAGTCTACTTACGCCGCAGCACACCTGCTTACTTAATCAGCTCATGTTTACTACAATTCATTATTGCTAGCAAAGCCGCTCACCTTACTTCATATGACATTGCTGTGTTGCTATCGCATTCATTGTTTCGCCCTTAGGGCGAAACTGTTACATTTTTTTATTACAATAGCAATTATATGGTCACTGCAGGCGGATTTCTGCCGTCGGCGTCGCTGTGACGTTCCGTACAATGTTCAAGGGCGATAAAATTGTCGCGGCGCGCCTGAAGCTGTATGTGCGAGTGAAATCTTGCGAGGGTGAGCCCGCTATCGTGGCTCAATCTCGCGTAGGCAAGGGCGGCAGAAGATTTCGACGTCATTTGCAGCGATGCAAGTAGATATCCGGCCAATTTTTTTGACAGTGAGCTTCCGCGGTCTTCGAGGGAGATGTGTTCACGTTTTCTCGTGCGCATGACACCACGATTGTTAATTTAGTTGGTATACGCTTATGGTTATAAGCTTATACGGCCGATAAAACCACTATCCTTACTCACATATATAGCTGTCCACTAATTTGCTATCGCAATCGATGCTTCGCCTTTCGGACGGAACTCCAACTCTTTTATTAGAATGGCGCGAAAGGTCCACATGCTAGGTGTCGGTTCTATAACAGCCTTATGTGGTCATTTCGGCCACATTGCTCTAAAGTGCTTGACAGTTATGGACGTCGGCCTTGTGTGTTGACTCGGTGTGTTACAACGCATTTTTTCGCCTCGAGGGTAGTCCTCTGTCTCAATAGCACGCTAGGACTCGAAAATGTCACAAAGGGATGCAGCGTTAAAAATCTTAGTTTTGCAATGGGGTGAGACCAGAACCAACTATCTTGTTCATGCCGAGATGTGAAGGGGCAAAGTTGGAGACGCAAGGAGGCGAATAAAGGTAACAATTCAAAGCGGTATTTTTGCAGTGCTTTTTGCTGATGTTTTGACCAGTGGCATGCCGGAACAAATAAACTGGCGTAGAGAACAAAAAACTAAATTTTGGTTGTGAATGACACTGACAATAATGTGGGCAAGGCAGACCTTGGAGGATAACAACAAGTCGAGAGTCAGAGACAAGGCGCATTTGCTGCAGTGAACATCACGTCCCGACCTCAATATGAGCTGCAGCCCCACTATTTTTTTTTTTTTTTTTTGCGTCACTCCTCTGCCGCGTGAAGCAGGTGGCGCGCGATTACTTTTCAACACTCTCACCCCTTCCTCATTTGCTATCGCAATCGATGCTTCGCCTTTCGGCCGTAACTGCAGCTTTTTCTTATCGCAGGCAGACTGTTTTAAATTCTTTGACTTAGAGCAAACCCACATGTAAGTGTCCGTTTTAAAGAATTACGGGGTCTTACGGGCCAAAACCACCATCTGATTATGTGGCACGCCGTAGTGCGGGACTCCGAATTAATTTTTACACCGTGGGTTTTTTACATTCACCTAAATCTAAGTACACGGGAGTTTTTTGCATTTCGCCCCAATCTAAATGCGGCTGGCGAGGCCGGGATTTGATCATGCGACCTCATGCTTAGCAGAGCAACACCATAGCCACTAGGAAACCACGGCGGGTCAAGTGTTCGCATTCTGTACCGCGTTCTGCAGCATAGTGAAGACATGCCTGCTCAGCAAGAAGGCAAGATGCGGAGGCCCGAGATTGGCCCACTTTTGATTACACTGTCTCCGAGATCAGCCCAGTTTTCGTCACACCGTCTCCAGGACTGGTCCAATTCACTCGGCGGGTAGCTGACCGAATAGAAGCTGACCGCGGCAAACTCTGGGGAAGGAAAGAAGGCGAAGAAAGCTTGCCTTTAATAAGGGAAATTGTCTCTTGAAGGTGTCTGCATGTTGCAGTGAGGATATTTATATACCATTTGCTGTTTCCTTGCCAAATGCCTTCTAGAACAAAGCCGGTCATCGGTATATTAAATGCGAAGCATTTCTTGGCGAACATTTGCCACTTCGAGAGTATCTATGTAGAGATCTAGCCGCCTACGTCTTGGTGCTCTCGCGGTATTTCCGTTAACTTGGTATGCAGCAAAATTAGTAAAGAATGAGAAGAGTCTAACAAGCATAAATGATTGGTCATGACAAGAATATTACGAAAGGCGTGCCATGTGGGCCATGAAACAGCCGCCTCATGATCGTGTCGTTAATTTGATATGTACCAAAACTGGCATAGTACGAAAAGAGTGCATGACGAACATAAATGATACGTCATGACAAAAATGTCATTACATGCGTGCTATGTAGGTCAGGAAACATCCGCCTACGTCTTGGTGGCCTCAAGGTCGTTTCGTTAACTTGGTGCCGAAATTGGCGCAGTATGACGAGAGTGTATAGAAAACATAAATGATGGGTTATGACATGAATATCGTAAAATGCGAGTCATGTAGGTCATGACACAGCCGCCTACGTCTTGGTGCTCTCATGGGCATTTCGTCAACTTGGTAGGCTCCACGCACACTGCTTCGCAAAACATCGATTCCCTGAAAGCGTGGGATCTACCGGCGAAGCTTGATATTGCCAGGCAAAACGAAAAAAAGCGTATGTTAGTCGCCTGTCCACAGAAAACTATCATCATCAGCATTGGCTCGAGCGTCGTCGTCGTCTACTTCGGCAGATGGCTCATTGACGCCCCTCGGGTTGCGCTCTTGCCACTGCTCCCGCGTTCGTCGTTGTCTTCTTCCACAGCTGGCTGCGTTCCCCCTCTTCTCTTCTGTCGTCGTAATGGAAAGTCCGCGTTTACAGCTGTATGAGCCATTGATTAACGGGGTATGAGCCATTCATTGTCTTACCGCAACGAACACATTTAATTTTGAACCAATTTAATTTACAAGAATCTCAACCAGCAGTGCTGGGCGAATGCTGCTGACCAAACTGCTGAGCAAATTCGGGACATCGAACGCAAGTGACAACAGCCGACCGCGGGCATACCGTCAGTGACGTAGTTCTCTTCATCGCAGCCGAACGTGTGTTTAACCTCATTAAGAAACACAAAGACGTAACCAAAATTTGAGAAAGACTTTAATGTACCGTCGGGATTAACTCACTGATAGACACCGGGGCCGCACGTTACAACTTCGCTGGTTAACCATCTTTAAGGAGTGCTTGACAGATTGATAGGACATTAAGCAATATAATAACAAAAGCTTGCTGGCGCAAGCCCCCAACCTGTCAAAAAGGGGTCACTCATAACACCTATCCTTCCATCCATGCAAATGCGTAGTTCCGAGGCGAGATCAAAGGCCTTTGATACTTTTGGAAGATCCAGGTGCAAGACCGGAAACCGCTCAGCCTAGCGCTCAGCACGGTGCATATAGGCAAACAATATACAGGGTGTTTCATTTTAGTTGCACCAACTTTTTTTAAATTGCCCGTGGCAGATAGCGCAATTATACTCCTTGATCTAAACTACGTGATGAGGCGGTCATTACTTCCACGACAAATCAAGATGCCTAATTGAATAATTAACATAATTACGTGAACAAACGTTTTCATTAATAATTTTATGGCACATCTTTCAATCAACGATTTATAGCCACTGAGTTCGCAAGGCGTATCCACTTGGAACTAATTCTCAGGACTGATCCAGTTTGGAGATAATAATTTTCAAAGTGTACGACGAAATGCATAGGCGTTCCAGTTAACTGTTTGAGGAAAACGTTGTTTTATGCATCGAAGCACAAAGTGAACTGCAAAGCCCAGGCAGTCGTCGGACACTTTGGAAATTAATATCTCGAAACTGGTTTGATCCTGAGAATTCATTCCAAGTGGATGCGCCTTGTGAACTCAGCGGCTATAATTCTTAGATTTAAAGATGTACCGTGAAATAATTAATGAAAAAGTTAATTCTCGTAATTATGTTAATTATTCAATTAGTCCTTTTGATTTCTCGTGGAAACAATGACCGCCTCATCGAGTAGTTAAGATCCAGGATTAGAAATGTGCTATCTGCCAGAGGCAATTTTTAAAAATCTGGTGCAGCTAAAATGAAACACCCTGTAGAGTGTAAGCGTTCGCGAGTTCCTGCTGGGCAATTTCATGACGAAAGGAGTGATGGTGAGCGTCGACTAAACCGGTTTGGCCCTTGGTGGGGGTCAAGTTCGCAGCGAATGACCCAGCTGGCATGATCCAACAAACAGGTGGCGGTGTTGTCAGTACCGATTTGCCTGAGGAGAATACAACTGCAGTGGGAATACGGGCAAACCTGTAAACGAAGTAGTCTCGAAGAAGCATTGCACAGCACAACAAAGGCGTGGCCTATGTATGTCCGACACCTCACCAGCTCGGCATCAGCGCTGTGGGACAGCTGTAACACATATGATACGTAGCCGCCGTAAGCTTCTATGTACGTTTGCGTCCACTACACTAACTGATGGTTGACTGGTAATTTTCCTTCTAACGGGCTTCTGTAAAAATGCACGCAGTTTTTTTTTTATGTGAATCTCAGCGCACGATCATATCGTCGTGCTCGCGAAACCATACCTTTGCATTATGTGGCTTTGATATATATATCCAAATTTCCAATCAACACGGCAGGTTTCCAGCATTTGTTGGTCCTCACAATGACGTGGGTCATAACATAATCTATCTACCAGTCAGGGCTAAGCATTTGTGTTAGTGGAATCACAGAACGTTCCAAAAGTACTCAGGTGTGATAGCTCATTTGCTAAAGGGAAACGCGGTGGTGCAGCTTCCGTACGTTTTTATATTGCGGAGCAGCAAGCGAATCGACCACCGGTGCGGAGTACACTCGTAAGGTGTGCTTTCCCCGCACCTTCACCTAAGTGTGACGAAGACGATAGCAAGATGAGAGATACATTTACACGCAATATAAAGAAGTTAAGGTTAGGCAAGATTGTTAAGGCGAGCTAGCTTAAGGGATACCCCGCTGAATCATCCTTACAAAGTTATTGTCTCATTCGAACTGTCCAGCAACTTCGCCGTTTACTCGTTACACGCGTAACGATATCACAAATACTTGGGTAGAGAATTCGCTATAGCCTCCGAGAGGTGGTATACGCGTATGACTAAATGGCGACTCGGTGCCTAGACTTGAATACGGAGAAACATAGGAAGGTTCGCAACAAGTTTCACACACACACAAACACACAAAAAAAAAACGCTTTTTATGCTAGTATGTCAACTGCACTGTCAAATAGTGTCACTATAACATGCTATTAGTTTATATAACTGATGGAATATCTTCTGAAATCGTGCAGGTTTGTTGGATTCAGCACACCAGACACCCCGTCCAACACGAGCCCAACCAACGAGATGGTTATTCACGTCCACAGCTGTAATAAGACGGTAAGTCTGCTCAGTAAATACTGAAGTCACTGCTTCTACTGAAACTAAACAAACATCTTCACCTTAAAATTAACTTTAACTAATCTAAAGACGTAATACTACCCTATAGAAGTTCTCATGCTTCCAGTTCGGGTTGAAATTTTAAGAAAATTCTTTCTATCTAATTGCGCAGTTTCGTGTGGAGAAAGGCATTGCTTCCATGATAAATCGCACTTTCCGTGTGGCTACTTATAAATATTGAACAATCGGCAGGCTAATTATTTACTTCAGGACACATCTTGATATTCAAGTTTTAAGCCGAGCAGTAGAGAAGTGATGTATGTTCCGCCAAAATCTTCAGACAAGCGCCACTTTCGAAATATCGGTCTTCAAAATTCCCTACAGAATGCGTGCATTTTCTTGATAACGCGCAACTTTTACCATTTTGAAGCTATTAACTGGAATTCCGGTGTCTTTTGTAGCATATTTAGAATATTTCGACGGTGCATATTACGAAAGTGCGGCTAGTTTTACAATGTATGCTAAGCAAACATGACATCACTTCAGCTGGGCTTCAATGTCGTATTTGCAATACGTTGCGTAATGCAAATATGTTATTTAGTTAGCGAACGCTTTTAAATATTCAGTGGGACAAGGCAATCATTTTCTATGTAGGCAATTGGCGCCTCAAGTATAATGCACTCGGAAAAGTAGACCAACAGTAGCTGTCACAGAAAATAAAAAAAACGTTTGAGATACAACTCAGAATATATATATATGTATATATATATATATATATATATATATATGAACAAGAAGAAAGGGAACCGAGGGGCCCGATATTTATTCATCATATCATAAGAAGCCAACAAACAACGGCACCACGGCCAACAGAGGGGAAATTACTTGTATACTTACTAATTGAAATCAAGAAATGATAAATTAATGGAAATGAAAGCGGATGAAAAAACAACTGTCCGCAGGTGGGGCACGATTCCACGTCTTCGCATTACGCGTGTGGTGCTGTACCATTGAGCTACCGCGGAGCCGTTTTCCCATCCACTTTCTGGGGTATTTATGTCTTACAACTAGAATTAACCCTCGGAGTGTTAACCAGCGCCACCACTCACAAACCTCAATTTTCATTTTGATTAATGTATAATTTCTTTAATGCAATTAGTAGGTACATGTAATTTCCCCTATGTCAGGGTAAATATCCACAGCGAAGTAAACGCATCTATGAAGCGGTTTATTGACGTTTCAGCCGGGGTCCGACCTTAGTCGGAAACTGATTCTGCCGGCCGGACCCGGCCGAAACGTCAATAAACCGCTGCAGACGCGCGTCTACTTCACCGTGTGTATCGATCTATCGATCTACCTATGTAGCTGTCTATATATATATATATATATATATATATATATACATATCCAAATGAGGATTAAGCCACCTGTATGTTGTTAGCAGCTAGCAGGAACCAGCTGAGGCCTCCTGTACTTTTTGGGTTGTTCATAAATCATTGATCTGCAATGATGGGATGATTCTTTTAATTACTATATTTACAGGAGATCTGAAATTATTAGTTTCTAGAAGAAACTCGAAAAGTCTAGTTTCAATTCTGGCACGCGATGTTTTGCCTGGTTTATTTGTTCGCGTGTTGGAGAAATACCGCGAAATATGGAAAATATAATCTAACTGGCTACCCGTTTGCACGTCGCTGCAATTGTGCTTTCAAACACATCGTAAACGAACCGTACGCACTCTAATATTATTGCCTAACCCGCCGGTTGCATCACCTCAAGAGGACGTTTATTGGCTAAGGCCCGTAAATGCCACCTTGCGGTGATCCTCTCAGAACATACGACCTTTTGTAACAACGGTAAGCTGATTGACAAAGCCATCTTATGAAATTTTGTAGGGCATGATATGGATTTGCATGTCAGGCAAGGACGTGCGTAACATTTATGACAGGGATGGTCCATTACGCGGCAGATTTAGTTCGTTGGCAATATTTCTGAGAAGGGCACTGCTGCAGCGCTCAGCTCCAAGACGCGTCCGCTTTTTTTTAAGTTGTAAAATTCGTCAACAATCCAGGCGGCTACCTGGGCATCTATCTGGTTTGCTAAAACGCATCGCAGCCCCGAATGTAATTTTCGCGCAGGTTTACTTGACTATGTATGAGACATATATGCCTATTAAGAAGGTCGGAAAACGCCACATTTTATAGTGGCCACTGAGTACCGGGCAAATTACGTCGAAGCATCTGGCCTGCAATATCTCACCACTGGTCACCTAATCGCGGTCTACGAGTGTAAAGTAGTGCGCAGGCACACGTTCTATCCGCAGGCGACTGGCCTCACGGAAAGGCAAAACCCTATCCCTCACGCCCGCAGGCACTTTTCATGACAAAATTGACTAAAAGAAGTGTTGGTGTTTAAACTTGGCGTAACCACGACTTGATGATCAGGCACGTCATAGTGGCGAACTGCGGCTTAATTTTGGTCACCTGGGGTTCTCTAACGTGCTCCGAAAGCTAAGCATGCCAGGGTATTTTTATATTTCGCTTCTATTGAAATTAAGCCGCAGCCAGCGCGTTCCGATACGGAACATTATGCCTCGATAATCTGAATGGGACGAGGATTAATAAAGCGCTAATTTTCTTAATAACATTGCGCTCCAAACTTCCACTAGGAAGGCGCCGCACGAAATCCTGTATGGAGAGTTGCCACAGGGAAAAGCTGCCAGCTGTTCGATCAGCTCTGTTCCCGACCAGGGACCAACAACTATCTGATGGTCTATCAGAAAATAAATTCATAAGAGCGTCTCACGTACACATTAAACAAAGAGGAAGGAAGAAAGTAAAAGTAATGGAAGTTGGCTACGCTGAGCCCAATTGGCTACCTCGATCGCTCTGTGGGAGAGAAAAAGGGGACTGAAGAATAAAAAAAAAAAAGAAGGTGGAGAAGTTCAGAGTGTGTACGGACACACATGCAATGAAGCCTTTATTGATCAATTCATCACAAATGGTCATTAAGACTGGTGCACCTATGTAAGTGCAGAAGTGCTTTTGTCGCTTGAGAAATCGCAGACGCTTGTGTATATACGTTCCTTATATCCTCTTCTGTAAAGGGCCTTTGGTCCAAGTGCGGTAAAATACATTAGGATCGCCTACATCAACTTTTGATGATGAAATGTGGGAGCAGAGTGTTACCAGTTAATCAGCAAAGAAGCGTATCATTAAAATTTGTGGGCAGTGCGCCATCACAGACGGCTTAGGGAAAAACATCTGGCTCGTTACGATCTCCAATTCAATAGCCGGCTGCGATAGACGCAAAAAGTAAAGGTTCGCAGTGCATGTTTCACGTTTCAAGAACGGGGCTTGAACTAAGAGAAAACATATTTTTCATATCACATATTCAGCATGACCATGTGAAGGCAGATGAATAATTTGTGCAATAAAAAAAGACGAATGAATAAATCAGAGTACGTTGTAGAATAAATTAAAAATATACACGCGATATCTATTAGTAACTCATGTAGAAATGACTATAAATGCTAATGTCAACTTACCTTCTACTAATTTTTTTCCAGTGCAATCCGTCAATGAATGTGACCTGTTCAATGAAGGGCTGCATCTGCGTACTTGTGGACAACGCTACTGAAGGATATTGTTACAGCGTGGACTGGAACGCACCGGATTATTACAATTTGCCTTCAAACGAGAGTTTACAGGCGGCGGCGCCACGATACGACTAGAAAGATAAATAAAGAACTCGTTCTCATCCAATACAGTTCACAAAAGCCAAATAGTGGATTTCGCTTAGCTCCGGGAATTTTACAAAGACGTTCTACAGGAAAATATGTGCGGCACAGAGAGGTGTTATAATGGAGTTCGAGTGGTTCCCTGTGTGTCGTTTTATTGAACTAGGTCAAACATGAACTAGGTCAAACTCGTGCATTGCTCCTAATGAGGAGCTAATTCCATATGACGTTGCATAACACATCGTCACTGAAAACTGTAGAATGAAGCGCCAAGGAAACCTCAGCCGTAATCTCGTGGGGATGCGCTTGCCGCTTTTTAACCCTGATTGCCCACTCATGCGAAGACGCATGTGTGTTTTTAGTCAAATTCATCAGTCAAACTTGTCACTTATTTTGCATATCGGTTTATTTGCGTTTGCATACACTTGTATTTGTTATTCGCTGCATCGCCTCATGGTCCTCCCGCTGTCTAAGCGCGCGTCCACACCCACTGCTTTCGAGGGCCGCGTTATTTTTGTGATATGGAACACACGTCCCTACGCCAGCGACTGCATGCGCTCAGAATACAACCAAGGACGATTTATATCGGTCACGAATGTTAGCATTAAGGGCGGTCCAAAAACCAGTGGCCATACATGATGGAGAACGACGGAAACGTGGCTATATATAGGCGCGGGGTGGGCACGAACGAAACGAAAAAGCCTTCCATTAAAAAGTTATATTTTATTCACGATACATTCAAGGAAATTACTATTCACTTCAGGTAATTTCAGCGTCCTAAGCAAATGGTGATGTGTGGTTGTTTTGTTATTCAAGATTTATTGGTTCACCTCTACAGAGCCTACCGACTAACGCTGTTGCCATCACAAATCGCAGAGTCGTGCAAGCCTATGTACAAATGTAAAGAAATTACGAGGCTTTCGTCACACTTGGTTGTCGGGCCGCGCTATGAGGTAAGGATGCAAGAAAAGCAGTTGAACTCATGTTGAAAGACTCAAACTACACTGATAAAAACTACAAAAACCAAACTACAACCACACAGAACCTTACGGCACATGACGTGACACGCACAACACGCCAAACCAAAGTGCTCACGTTGGTTTTGACGGGAATTCAAGGCGCAGGCTCCTTTCCCAAGCGTATCACCCCTGAAGGAAGCCGAACGCCAGGCCGGGGTAACGCTTGTACCCTTTTGAACCAGTGGGTGCCCGGCGGCGATGGGAATCGAACCCACAGCCTCCCGCAGCCGAGGCGGGCGTTCTACCACTACAAGAAGAACTAAAGCTGGTATTAGTCCGAGAAACACAGAGTTCAGGACAGCTCACGGTACAGTGGGAAGAAGATGGCTGTTGCCAAACCCGCCACGACCGCTCAGCAGTCAGCCTGCATCCGAGCCGCATTGCACGTTGCAGGAAAGGTCAGCCTGCCCAGCGGACAGCTTGCGCGCGAACCGCAGTTCTCGGCGCGTATGCGGCCATTAGCAAGGACACAAACGGTGCTCCGCTGAACAGCTGACCGAGGAGACGCTTTGACCGCGATCCACAATACTCGCCGCAAGATGTTGCACAGCAGGCCGACCCACGCTCCAAGCTGCGGATCTCTAGCTGGCGAACGTAATGGCCAAGGGCAACGGCCGGGCTGCGGCAGCTCCATGGACGGCCGTGCACCCTGGAGCCTTGATCGCCTGCGCCGACACTTCGGCCTGCTGTCTTCCGTCTTCGGCTGACCAGCCGCATCTCTCACCACGAAGCATTTCGTCACGCGCTTGCCATACGTGGCCCAATCGTGGCACGACGTACCTGTTGATTTGGTGAGATCACTCACATACGTGGGCCCAATGGCAAAAGGTGATGATGATGATGATGACGATGACATCCTCAACACATGGCTTGTACCTCCTCCGGGGGATTGGCCTAGAATTCGGCACCTGAACTTTTAGATACGGTTTCTGAAACTACAGTTACTGTGCAGTTTATTAATCAGCACAGACAGATTATTTTCCTAAACTGCTCAATTTATAATATTATTGCCATGCATTAAAAACTGAAATGTGTCAGAGAATTGAAAAAGTAGGAATTTAAAATTTTTTTCGTCTTGTTGACTGAATGAAACTACAAACGGCATCAAATACGTCCCTGTGGCTAAAGCCAAATGCCGAGGCACCGAAAGTGAGTACTGTTTCTGATGCTAAATTTAGCCCTAATTCGGCAAGCGGAATTTCAAGAAGTCTTTTTCTTTGTAATTTATACCGACGACATATTAAAAAATAGTGTTCTACGGTTTCTATTTCTACACAGAATTGACACAGCGGTGATGTCGCCAGAACAGCCCTGTGTAAATATAGGTTCAATGTTGGGACACGGCCGCGCAATTTTGTGATTATTAGTTCTGATTGTCGTGATGGACACCAATGCATTTTCCACGGAAATTTTAGGTGCTGAAGTTCATTTCATGATGTTATTGTTTCAATGATATCTCTACGAATTGAAAGTTTTCGATATCTGATCGCGGTTATTTGTGCCACAACTGGAAGGACCGATATTATCGGTCCATTCAGGGATGCTCGCACTAATGAATCGGCCATTTGATTGAAATATAATCCGCAGTGCCCTGGTGGTGAAAGAAGCCGTGCACACTTTGTCATCGTTGGTGTCGTTTTCTTTCACTCATCACAACAACGTTTGTATCGTGCAGAATGCTGTAGCTCGCTTCAGCGCAATGGTTTTGGACATCAGATTTATTTATTTGCGTGATTCTTCAAAGCACGGCATGCAGCTCAGCCCCGATTTCATCTAGGCTAGTGCAAGGCTTTTGTGGGCAAACGAAGGTGCGACTGGAGACGCTCCGGTGTGGTGCATCTAGACGGGGCGGCATCCGAAGCGCTGTATACCACGTGATGACGAAAGCGGAGCGCTACGTGAAGAAATGCTGTGTGGTGCTTGTTCATTCTCCCTCACACAAGTTTAGTGGTTACTAAACTCAGCAAAACTCGTAGGGTAAAATGCTTTCTAAATTATAATACGATGCGACGTGGTCTTTTCTGATAAGTGTTGAAAACGGCTTACACAGTGTCGCAGGTAGTTATGAGTGCTTCAAGAGTCTTAATAGATTTCACGTAGATTGTTGTATATTGTCTTTGTCTTGACGATACTACATCGTTAGTCCATTTCGCGATAAGTATTTCGTTTTGTGTATGTTGGGTGCATAACTCTAGCGAATAAGAGTGAGGTGGCTAGTGAAACCTAAAATATCGCTTCAATAAACCAATTTACCCAAGAGGATGGAAAATTGGGCGAGATAGTACGGCAATTTATTTCTGGTTTCTAGAGCTCGTTTGCTTATAGTCTTCGTCTGTGTCGCCTGCTTCTAGTTTTCTAGTCTTCGTGCTATAAACTAAAGACCGATTTCAGCATTCGGGCCAAGGTACATAACATCACCATGTTGATACCTGTTCCAGGCGTGACCGTCATGCTTTTTTCTGTATTTTTGTATGAAATAAGTTGTCTCCCCTACAGACTGATTGTAACGGTTGCAACACGGCGCCACCTTATGGACATGTGGGCTTCTATGGAAGCTTCGCAGCCAGTTTCCATGTACATTAGGCCTAGTTTGTGCTTAATGTGCCGATGTACATACATGTATATAACAGCAAAGCTGTTGGTGCTAGAAGAAGCGCTCAAAATCCACAATTTTATGAAAACGAAACCTATGTCATCTTGGAAATTTTAGGCACACGTTGAAGTGGTTGAGGTAATTAAAGGTTAACTCAGCACTTTCCTGTTTCTGCGCAATTAAACAACCTTTCTGCTCCTAAGCCCCCTACTGTAATGCCATAGGGAGAAAGCAGGTATTGAAAGACAAAATGAATCAAAAATTAATTATCAAAGCCTTTGAAGGTAACCGAACAGGGCTTCTGGCACGACGAAGTAAAGACGACAGACACAGCGCTATCATTTCCGACCAGCATAGAGCCCTTATGTGGAACTGCACTTAGGCGATCAACAATGGCAGCTAGGTTATAGTTAGAGAAAATGGGGGGGAAATTGTATGGGGGACGGCTACCGAAAGTTTGAAGTATGTATAATAACTGCAAGCTTTGTAAACGACTACTGAGTACTCGATTTCTACCAATTTTTTATGCCTTACACGAAACGTGTTTATCCGGTCTCCTTTTAAAATATGCTAAACACGTTCATATTTTGTTGAAGTAGAAAGCGTGTAGAGAGTGACATACGATGAATGTTTAATCGGCGTAAGTCAATTAGTGGCTTTGCAGAGAGTGACTTATTCAAGCGAGACTGTGATGCTGCCGTTATCCGCAATATTTCCCCGAGTCATAACATAAATGTACAGCTGCACAAGAAACAAACTTCAATTTCGATGAAAATGGGGGCATGTAAGTGTAATGTGTCACGACTCGCGCACGTTGATGACCTATTTAGAGGTGCTGAAATTATTTAGTGATTCCTCGTTGTTCTTTTTTTCTACTTTCATGCGTTACACGCTGTTTGTAGTACGTTTTCACGGTGTGTTCGGTTATTAACTAAACCAGGCACCATGTTGATGTGTGGTGAAAGTGAGGGCCCCGTTATGGGTGATGTGTAGGCAGGATAATTTTGAATTTGCAATAAACTACTTATGTTAGTGTTGCGCACCGTTATGACTGAGTTCTGCGATAAGCAAAATGAGCGCAACACAAAGACAACGAACACCAGACGGGAAGACATTGACAAGTGCTACTATACAACTGTTTGATAGCTGAAAGGGTTTTACATATATATCGGCTTGTCACACATGCGCACAACAACAACAAAAAAAAAAAACCCGAAATATCGCAGGAATAACGGGTCTACGTATAAGGTGGTTGTGACCGAAGACAAAGTCTGAACTATCTAGGGCGATTGACGGTAAGCTTACACATACAACGATTTCTATTCTTTTTCAGAGGCAAAAAGGCTTCCAATGCAAGTCTTGCAAAAGCGTTTAAGCGCTACTACTCCTACCTCGAATGATTGTCTCCGATAAACGAGCCTCCCAACCACACGCAGTAATATGAGCCACCATATGTGCGCCCTTGTTTTCTTTCTTGCTTACGTTTTGCGCATGCGCCCTGGACACGCTGCTCTGGACACACTAGCGAGGCGTAGCGCGTCCAGAGGGAAGCCTGACAGAGGGTCTCGGCTGCAGTGCCCGGCTCATACGGTCCGGCGCAGTGACGGAGGGCACACTAAGTGCGGCCATTCCACGTGCCTCGTCAAGCTCTTTAGCAAACACTCTGCACTTGTACATATCACAACACTGTGTCCATCTCTTTGTTCAGTAATTAAATTTATCATAATCACTGTAATAATAATAACCATAACATATAAAACATTTCCCTTGATCAATTACGCACCATCATAAGAAATATTGCCAATTGTAGAAGGGTTTTAGCTGGGCTTGTTGGTGCACATTAGCCTTTGGGTGAACTATCAATATATGACTTAATATACGATTCATATGTTGATATTCTGCGCTCGTGTTTGTTTCCTTACATGTTCCGTCTTCGCACAGTTCACTAAAAAACTGTCAATTGCATTAACGTCACCTATCATCTGCAATGAATGGATTCACCGAAATTCATTTTTAAATTTTGGGGCAGCCTAGGGATTACTTGTAGGCGAATTTCAAAGGGTGTGGACTAATAAAGCGTTGGCAATAAATATACAGACGTAAGTAATCCGGAGCCTTGTGAGTGTGTCTTACAGACAACGCACAATGTACCTCGCCGCACTGCGAGAACTATAATAGCCACCTAGATCGCATATTTAGCAAAAAGAGTAGGAAGGCATTTAGCCAATGTTCTCGCAGCCTCATAAACTGAAGAGGAGCAAAACAAGTCTGCTACACCGGATTCGTCTTGGTGTTGCACTCACGAGGCGTTATACACATATCATCGGCTGCAGTGACACTGGTCCCAACTGCGATCACTGCCCAGTGCCAGAAACACTTGAGCACATATTTTGGTCATTGCCCCAGCGTACGCGCGAGAACGGCAGTGCCTCATTTCAACTATTCAGCGAGTAACTAAAAGACCAATGTTGGACGAGATTGTCTTAGGTCCTTGGCCTGACGCCAACAGCGCAGCTGTGGTCATCGAAGCGACGGTAGCCTTCCTTCAAGCCACTGGACTCCATGCACGACTATAGTATGACCTCAACGGGATGGACATGTACATACGCTCCTCCTAATTTTATCATCATCATTCATCGCTCTTTTTATCCCCTCCCCCCTTCCCCAGTGTAGAGTAGCAGGCCAGAGCAAACTAACGCTCAAGCCGACCTCTCTGCCTTTCTTCAAATAAACCTCACTCTCTCTCTCTCGCAAAGTAAAATGTGTGGGAATGAATTACTGCCTTTGTAAAAAGTTTCTTCACGAGTGAACAAAAACGGGCTCTACCGGCACGGTTGTAAATTATGTAGGTTAATTATGTGAATTATGTAGTTTAACTAATTACCAGAACTGTCCAAAAGAAACAACTGTCCAAAAGAAACCACTCTACCCGCACGACGGCCTTCGCCTAACTCGTCACACAGCCAGCGCAATCACGTTTTGGAAAAGCAAAAATGACGCTGAAACTCTACGTCGGACATGTAGGTGAACGGTTCCAGACGGTCATATTGACGCTTGCTGCCACTGGATGTGATTACACAGGCTGCTGCTGCCGCCATCATGTTCCCGAGTTCAACTCGAGGGGGGTTTTGCGATGTACGAGTTTGGCCCGAGTTCGCCTGTCAATCAAAACCATACGTCACGCCCCGCGCGAAGCATGTACGTAACTCTTGTGCGCGCGCCCGCCACGGTTGGGCTAAAGCCCCATATTTATAGACGATTTGCAGCAGCCGGTTTTGCAAACCGAAATCAGATGGCGCCACTGGAGCGCCGCGCGTGTTGGACATCTCTGGCCTTGGGCGCGCAAACGAAACTACCATTGCTCAGTCGCGAAAGCGTAGCCAGCGGCTGTTTAACAAGCGCAGTTTGTCAAACGTCGAACAATATTCTGCTCCATGTGGAGATTAAGAGGGAAAACGTAAGCTTGTGGTCGGATGCAAAAACTGTGATGGCGACATTAAGCTGTGGAAACACGTCGGTGTGTGAAATACACGCGCACAGCTGCATCAAGACTGGCCCGGCCCGAGGGCCGTTTTCCCATGCGCCGATTTCCTCAAGGAGAGAAAACAAGCTCACCCGACAATGCTGGATAGCGAAACCTACAGAGAAAGAACTTCAATTAAGGCACATCGGCAAGAGTAAGTGGCAGATCATAGTACCGAATAAGCGAACGCGCTCGGCTTGCGGAATAGTGTATAAACTTTTCACGTCTTTCGCTGCTGTACATTAAGGTCACCGTGCGGTGTTTTCGTGGCAGAACACAATCATTAGCGATATCGTATTGGAACAGTCACCTGCTATCAGTGATGTTTATCCTTAAGCGAAATTACACGCCACGTGCGTATATGCGCCGGGATCGGTGCCAATTAAGGCGTACTAGTTGTCGCGGTGAGAACTCCTGCAAAAAAGATTGGAAAAGTGCTATCTGAATCGCATTTTAAATCGTTAAGCTTGACGAATTCCTGCCTGCGCGTCTGATTTTACATATGTTGGTTTCGCTGCTGTTTCGGATGCACGGTGTGATCAGAACGTAGACCTGGCGTTTTTTGTGGCCACAGGTGCGCGAAAGCTAGCTGTGTTGACGCTGTAGCACAAAATTATTGTTTTAAACAACGCTAGAAGCGTTGGTTGCGTGTTTATCGTATCGTGTATCGTAAATGTCAAGAGAAACCATGAAAATAAAAGTAAATAATTTCAAACTTACCAGTTTGACATTATTTGATTAGCTGCGTATTAAAGTAGTGGTAACTACAAATCAGCTGTTTCCTTCTGCCTTGTGTCTTTAGGTTTCCCCCAAAGCGCATGCTGAATATATATATTATTTACTTTAATTTTCATAGCCTCTTTTGACATCGCGAAATTGTGGCATTATTTGACACTATGAAATTATGACGTTATTTGTGATTATGGAAAAGACATTGGCAGCACATTGCTATTGCCTTTTTTGTCACATTTGTGGCAGTTTGCAATAAGAACTGCATGCGTTACCCATGTGCGTGCTTTTTATTTATGTGGACTCCTTTATTCTTACGTTCAAATAAAAGCAAACCATTGTAAATACTACATGAATCACCCTTTTCTTTCAGGCATGTTCTATTCGCTTTGTTGATGGGCGTCCAACCAAGGACTATCCCTACCCAACACTGCAGCTTGGAACACAGCTTTATGCTGCAGATGCCATCCTTGGATTGACACAAAGCTTTCCCAACATTGCCACTGTCAAAAAGGTTGATGCCCTCTGCAAACCCACTGTAGTCCAGTGCAGGCTTCCCATCTTGGTCTATTGCCTTGACCATGTAGTCGTAGACAACTGAAATAGGGGAGAAACATTTGTATGTACTGCGGGAATGAAAAAAAAAAATGGCAATGAAAGAAAGCTGATTTTTATTCACTCCTCAAGACATCCGCAGATGTTTGAAATAACTAAAATAACACGATAGATACAGTCTGATATTAAACTGATCGTTTGGATTTATAAATTATAGTTCTGGAGTTTCAATAATTCATACATATTTGATTACTAAGCTGGTGTTGCTCTCCTATGAAGAGTTTGGAAAGTTCAAACTCTCAGAACTACGTGCATGGCGTCGACGCAGCACACAGATTTTCAAAATTATACGTGCATAAAAAATAAAACGGCCTTTTTATAGAGGGTTATTTCTTCGGATCTCTTTCTTTCTCGTTGTACCTCGTTTTCTGTCACACTGAGCTAGAAGCTGCTTACATCGGTCTCCGATCGAAATCGGACACTTCGATTACGATTTGCGGATCACGACCGACTGGATTCGGATCGAGGCTCAATTGCGATCGAACGTGCCCGTGTGACACGGGTTTTACTATGAAACAACACCCGTTCGGGGGCATTCAGTTAGTGGATCCAACAATCACAATCTGCCGCTCTGAAGTCAACTACGCGAAACTATTGCGTGCCCGCCGCACAGGTGAATTCTGCAGAGATCAGTGCACCAGTATCGAGGCAAACGCTTGCCTCAACGTATGTGGGAAGCTAAAATACCAGCGAGCGAGATGTCAACACACAAGCGGACACGGATTTTTCACTCGGCGCTCAAGCATACACATTCAAGGCCGTCAAGCAAAGCGCGAGAGGCTGGGCAACCACTTCAAACAGCTCAGATCGTAGCTTAAGTACACCACACTAACCACAAAAAGAAAAAGAACTAGCGAACTGACGTGAACGCCGCACAAGAAGCCTCCATGAGCTCGAATCGCTCGGCGCGAACGAGCGACGCGCATGCACGATGATCGAGCGCCAGAGCGCTCCGGCGCGAGCACATACAATGTTAAAATGACAAAAAATGGTTCAATTACATGATCGTTGAACCATGGGCCAGAGCTCTGTGTCGTCGATCCAGCCGCTGTCCATCGGTGGACCCGAAACAACGCCGCTTGCCGCACCGTCGCCCACCACTACAGCAGTACGGCTCCTTCGCTGGCCTTCAACCCAAGGCCAGTCATGCCGGCGCAATCACGTGATCAAACATGGCCGCGCCCGTGCGCCGCTGCTGAAAACCGTCTATAAACGTAGCGCCATTCTTAGATCTTGCCGCCACCGCGCTCACCCGGCGCTTCCTCCTCGCCCTCTCTTAGCCGCCTCCTGTCGCCCAGCCTCCTCCGCTCCCCCCATTGGCCAATCCGTGTCACGTGGAAGTTCGCGTCGCGCTTTTGTATATTTTTTCGTTTCCAGCGTGCTCCGACTGTCATTCTCGGGCCTGTGCGACGAAAGATGCTGTGCGCACAAACGGATCAACGGTTAGGGACAAGAACTTCGTTGTGATGGCATGCTGCTGCGCCTTAAGTTGCCGCAACCGACAAGGCGAGGGCAAAAGGCTTTTTTGTTTACCATCCGGCGTGCGCAAACGCTTGCTGCACACTTGATATTTGCGCCGTCTCGCATCGTCGCGTTGCTACTTCCAAAACGGCATTATTAAGACCAGTTACTGACTGACGAAACAAAATCGCGCCTCAAAAAACGTCTCCGCAGGGCGCGATCGAGTTTTCCTCGGATTTCCTCTGGTAGCGCGTTAGCTGTCGTCTGCCACGGCAGGCCCGACGCAGGCGGCGCCACTGTCGATATCGCGCCTCGATCGCGCTGGTCGCGCCGAGCGCGATAGTGGAACGGAGGAGGAGGGAAGTGGATGGCGCTACTTTTATAAATATAGGGGCTTTAGGTTGGGCCACGCCCAACTTATTTTCCGGCAACAGCGACGTGGTGCGGAATGAGAGGCATCAACAATCTTGACCGCCGACAGAAAATACGCTCATCACACTGTCATCGGTGATGTACTGAGAACCACTATCAAAAACAAAGCGGCGACTTTCGCTGGCTTATGCATCTATCTTCTTAGGCTGTGATGGCCCCACAACATGGTTCATTGTCTGTCATTGTAGCGACGTAGCGCACAGCAAATAATTATCGGGACGACACTGTAGCTGCTTGCAAGGCGTCGATGAGCCGTGGTGGATGACGATGCTGAGCAGTGCGTAGTGTTTTCCAACGTCAAGGTATCGCAGCTGTTGTTTGAGATGGCTAATCTGTCATCGGTGATGTATCGGATCCGCAGTGTCGCAAACACGGTCAGCGCCGAGAAACGCTCGCTCTTTTAAACACAGTGCGATGGCATTTCTTCATCACAAGCACGGCACAATAAATAGTTGCAACCCCATCCTGCGTTCGAAGTTTGATTTCCTAACTGCACACAGGAGCCATCACCCGTCAAAATGCGATTGCTGCGCTGTCGTTACTATATCCATATGCGATCGCTGTTAGCTCAGCAGCAGAGGCAATCGGCAAGCACATTGGAGAGAACAACACACTCAAACTCTTCGTATACATGCGAATGGAGGCACCTTCACTGGGCAAGCGATGACAAGCGATGAATTGTGTCACTGGGCAGCGCGCCTTCTTTGCAATGCATCGCGGAGGCTTCCCGCACGCAGATAACGGGCGAATTTTCACTGTGCTGCGTCACTACGGACCCTAGAATACCGCACAGCCATTTTGCAGTGACAACCGTTGCTCCCGTCGTTTCAGTTGGTAAAGCGGCGGCCTTAATAGCCGCCTCAGTGAAGCACCTGCGGTGAACAACCATGCCGTAGCGCTGCGTTGCCATTCCCCTAATAGTCAGGGAATGGAAAGATCATTGTCATGACTGACTTTATCAAGGATTAGAGTGCCTCGACGCGCGCGGGCATCAAGGCACCCTATCAAGGATAGCACTGCAGCGCCCCTGGCGACTGCTCACCGCATGAACTCCCTCGTGCGCGTGACCCTCTACAATGTATCCGCTTGTAATCTTTCGCCTCACTGTTGCCACTCGCGGCAAACAGTGCAAAATTTAATAATTCTCTCGATCTCTGTTTGTAATCAAACATTTATAGCATTCCAAACAAAAACCAGATACTTCAAGAAATTATGTGTTTCTTATTTTATTTGTTGTATTTTAAGGTGATCGATTGAGGGAAAGTGTAGGCGCAACAATGCACCGCATGTGCCCTGTTCGCATTCGACGGAGGATAGAAAGATAATGCTCGAAAGAGGAGGCATGCCCTTTACGCGCCCTAGAAAGGCGTGGCAAGTGGCTCACGGCAAGTGGGCAGACACACAGCGGTACAGTCACGGTATTGCTAAATGGTGATAATACGTTGATAACAATACGCGGCGCTGGCACGTTTTGCTGCGCAGTCTTCTGTGCTTGAAGCACGGAATCACTGTGTCGCGCAGGGTGCGCTCATGTTGTCAGACGCGGCTTAACTCGACATTTATGTTTGCCTGCTGTTCTTGCTCGTTCCTTGCTATCTCCGTTCACTGACTGCCATCGAGCAAACTCGGGTGAAACTCGTGCGAACGAGAAACTCGGCGCATCCTGCATAGCACCCCTGGAATATGGAATATTCTGGAATACACGTAGGTGATGGTCTCTGTTAATATAAGCTGCACCCCCCCCCCCCCTCCGAAACTCAATACAGCCACTTTTTCTAACATCTTTAGCGCAGCGCTGAGGATCGCGGGTCGCAATCCCCTGATGACAGTGGGCGATTTTAACGCCGCCCGTCTTATGTGGGGCTATCGCAAGGAAAATCCACCTTGTCGTAAGTTGGTGGGACTTATATCTACACTGGGCATGACTCTTCTGGCCAACCCTGTCCACCCAACACGTGTAGGAAATTCCGTCACTCAGGACACCTGCCCCGATTTTACCCTCACAAAACACATCCGACACGCAGACTGGATGTCTGCGTGTCGAAACACCGAGGACACCCTCGCTTGCGACCACTGCATACTGAAAACTGCTGTTTACACTCGACTCAGACATCGCTCCCTTGCACAACTCAAACTTCCCGACTGGAATGCTTTCCGCTAGGCCTTCTTAGTAACTTCTCTCATGGAACAAGACTCCTCCACTTGGGCACACAGACTCATGCAAACACTCCGTTCACACGAAAAGCAGATACAGCTTACGGAACGTGCACCGCACCTAGATAACCAACTGACGCATCTCTGGAAAGCTCGTCGCAGACTAACCAAACGATGGCGGTGGCAGAACCACAATCGTAAACTCCGCGCTCGCATCTCTGACCTTACCCAGCAAGCAGCCGAGTACGCTGGTTAGCTCGCCGACACTAACTGGGCAGATAGATGCAACAGCGCAGCAAGACAGATGTCGAGCCACAACACTTAATTGGCGGCTCTTCAGGAGTCTCATAGACCCTACACAAACACGATCGAAAACCCGGAAACTCCTCATTCGCACACGACACAACACAACTTTCAAGGAAACACGGAGCAGCTAGCGAATGCTTTGGGCTCACAGTAATTCAATCAGGATCGAGACCCGCAAGGGATGGATTATTCGTAAGCAGGCTTCCGATAATCCGCAAATGATTCGCCTTTCCAGTTTAACCACGTTCTCACGGGACTTGCACAAATGCGCAGGGAGACGGCGCCCGGGGAGGGATAAGGTAACAGTCAAACTATCGGCAAACCTTGCAGATCGGGCGTACGCAACCCTACTAAAATACATCAATGCCATTTGGATCGGGGACACTTTGTTGCCACCCGATTTGGAAGACATCCTTGGTAAGCTTTATCCCGAAGGGGGGGACCGGTAAGCATAGACAACCTCTGGCCCATCTCCCTCACTTCATGTGTGGGGAAACTCGTGGAAACGGTGCTCCGTGACCGCCTGTCCGAGTATCTGGAGTAGAGATGGGCAAAACGGCTCACTTAATTCAGTGAGCGGCTCGGATCGGCTCAGCTCACTGAAATGAACCGGTTCACTTAAACCTGTTACCTGTGTTATGTATATTCTATAGTTATCTGGCTTTGAAAAAAAACGATATAAGCATAATATAACCGTTTTAATGGTATTTTCGCTATGTATTTTATATATTTTTATGTGTGAATATTTTTACATACATTAAAAGCGTGAATTTTTAGTTGTAATGAAACTTCCTTTTCTGATATTGGGGATAAAATGCTTATGATACTGTAACAGGCAGAATGTGACGTACTTTTTCAGAAAATAAAATATGTAACTTCATCGTCATTACAGAAGCTTGTCTGTTCTTGTGGTACTTTAAAATCAACTTTTGTCAAATTAAGAACACAAAATGATTGTACATTATGTTTCAACTTTATTCATTTATTCACATACGTACGTTCACTATAATATGAGTAAGCTGTAACGCCATGCAAAATGAATGTAGAAATCATTTCTTGAAGTACAATACAAAAATCATACGAAAGGTCCACAAAACTGCCGCACGTACCTTTCGTTTTTTTTTTCTCTTGAGTGCACGCGCGATACTGGCGATCATGCCATCATGCGTCAGGACAAAAATAAAAAAAAGAAATGAAGTTCTATTACAACACAACAGATCATTGGCCTCGTTTTAATGACGTGCTAATGATACACGCTCAGAAAATGCACTAAAGTGGATGTCATGGGCAACATTTTCATGACTACACTAATTAGCACAAATGAAGACCAGGACGTAAACTGTACGTTCACTTGTTGTCTTTAAGACACGGCCCGAAGACCATCTTCGAAGTGTTATTGGACCAGCGCACGATGTGCGATCGGTTAGAGTCGTGAGACATCGTTCAAACAGCAGAAGGCAACGAACGGTACCATCCTTAGCCAATGAAGGCTTCTTTACTTCTCCCTTCAGTGGCATCGGGTGCCACACCACAGGACGCACAAAAAACCAAAGGGACGGCTGTGCACACCACACACTGTGAGCGAGTACCAGTAGCGCCACACCGGCCACCATTCGTCGGTCAGAAATCTAAACCTCGAAACCCAGCATAAGACCCAGCTCTGACGGAACGGTTCGGTAGGGCTCATTCAAGGAGAGAGAACCGGCTTCCTCACTCCGAAGGAACCGCCGCTCACTTACTGAACCACGGCTCACTCGCTCTTCAAAAGAGCGGCTAAAAATATCCGGCTCGTTCCTGAGCTCTCTATATAGGAACGGTTCCTCACGCTCATTGAACGAGAGAGAGCCGGCTTGCTCTCCGAAAGAAACGCCGCTCACTTACTGAACCACGGCTCTCTCGCTCTTCAAAAGAGCGGCTCGAAAGATCCACCTGAGCGCTCAGGAGCGAGCCGGATCTTTTGAGCCGCACAAGAGCGAGGGAGCGCTCAGGAGCGAGCCGGATCTTTCGAGCCGCTCTTTTGAAGAGCGAGGGAGCCGTGGTTCAGTAAGTGAGCGGTGGTTCTTTCATTCTCCACCCGAAGGCGAGAGGGTGAAAGCGACTCTTGCGAGGAAGGACGGGAGGGCAGTTGCTTTCTCGTACCGCTAATAGAAGGTGCGGAAGTCGCACCCAGCACAAGACCCGGCTCTAACGGAACGCATCGGCACGGCTCTCTGAACGCGAGAAAACCGGCTCCCTCTCTCCAAAACAACCGCCGCACATTTTTACTGAACGACGGCTCACTCGCTCTTTAAAAAGAGCCGCTCACAAGATCCGGCTCGCTCCTGAGCGACCCATCTCTGATCTGGAGAGCAAGAACACCTTCGCCGTCACCATGTTCGGCTTCCGACCTCATAAGTCGGCACAAGACATCCTTTTACAGCTTCATCACGATATTGTCGAAACACAACGACAAGATAGTCCTGGCACTCGATCTCAAGGGTGACTGATAATGTTAAGCACGACGTTAAGCATCTTAGCGAGACTATATATAACTGCGGCGCTCATACATTCAACTTCATCAAACATTTCTTAACGGACCGCTTGGCCTATATACGCATAGAAGACCGAGTACGGCCCGTTTGAGATGGTAACATGGCACACACCACAAGGCGCTGTGTTGTTCCCGCTTCTCTTTAACACTGCCATGACACATCTCCCGGCACAGCTGGCGGTTGTCGACGGTGTTCAGCATGCGCTGTACACCGACATCACCATCTGGGACACTACGGGAATTATAGGTGGGATGGAGGAATGCCTGCAAGCAGCGGCGAGCATAGTAGACCACTATGCCACGCACTGCGGCCTCCAATTCTCAATTTGTGCATATTTGACCGGATAGACCATCAAAATCTCAGTTCAGCTTTCTTTCGCCTGCGGCCCCATCCGAGAAGTGGAGGAGATTCTAATACTCGTTCTCTTCATTATTCAACATCGCAAGACAGACACAACTCTTATCAATTAAATTCCGCAAATTCGGCGACATGTGGGCCGGATGGTTCACCGCGTTTCCAAAAAGCAAGGAGGGTTCCTAAGTAAGGATGCAGTACGGCTCGCACATGCCTTCGTAACTAGTAGAGTACTGTACTCGATTCCGTACCTCCGCTTACGGAAACATGACGAAGATTGCTTGGAGGATGCACTCTGCAAAATCCTCAAGAAAACCCTCGACCTCTAGATCTCCACTTACTACGCGCGTCTTCTCGCACTGGGGGTAGTGAACCCCTATCGGGAACTTCGCGAGGCGCATCTCGTTAACCAATACACGCCTCTCGCCCAGACCGTCTCCGCTTGCCGCCTCTTGGAGAGAGTACATATGAAACATGACCACCATACGATGCAAAGGGTTCGAGTGCCTGAAATGGGGAGACGTGCCCTCTACGTTCGACCCCTTCCAACTAAGATGAACAAGGAGGATCATAACGGCTGGCCCAGGCGAGGGCAGATGCCCTGCACCGCCACCGCCACTATGGCTCTACGAAACACGTCTTTAACGTCGATAATGCAGGTTCCAACCACGCCAGGGGGGGGGGGGGGGTACACGGCTGCAATCATACACGAGGAAGGACAAGTAGACGGCCTCTCGTTCAGAGCACCTAGCTCAACGCATGTGCAGGAGGTGAAGATCGCCCTCGCAGCCTCACATCCCGACTCTAAATTCATCCCCACAGATTCCCGCGGAGCCTGTCGTAACTTTCAGTTTGATGACAAACTCCACTCGCTGACAAAATTCTTCGCCGCAGTACCCGCGACTGCGATCAAACTCATCGCTCGATCATATGGGTCCCCGGTCCCCAAGGCATGCCAGGTAACGAATCTGCCCATGGGGCAGCCCGCGCACTCACTTACTGGGCACCAGACGTCACTTGGGAGCACCTTGACCCAGATAACAGCCCTCTTCTTTCTTTTAAAGAGATTACTGAGCACTATCGTGCCGAACACCGGCGCTACCCGGTTCCAATGACGGGTCTGGGTAAAGTTGGCGAACGAACTCTCCTACGGCTCTTTAGAAACACCCTGAAGTGCCCGGCGGTTCTCAAGCACTTTCATCCTTCTTTTGACGGCCGCTGCTCATTATGTAGGGAGGTGGCTGACACCTTCCACATGGTTTGATTATGCAGGCAAAATCCTTCTCTCCACCCCATCACCCCTTCTTTTACCGATAGGACTGCGAGGCGGCCCTGCTTGGCTGCCAGGAACTATCGGCCCAACAATCCCCAGTTCGATGTACCTGCGCAGCGGTCGAGACCAATGGGGTCTCGAAATGAGGGACTCCGCCCAGTATTGTAAGGGGCGAGACCAACTAGGGGCCTCTGCCAGAGCACTTCTCTTAATAAAATGAATGCTTTTCACTACCACCACCAGACGTCTCAGCTGGAGTGGAAGGAGGCATGCACACCAACTAGCTCCCTCCCTCATAACACGCGCAGTTGACTTAATGACTCAATCGACATTAAAACATTATAGTATAATAATAATTATACAAATCTCTAGGAACCTCCAAGAACATTCGTATCGTTAGGAAACCTTCAGCGGCTCAATGACCCTAGGGCAACGATCGTCTTTCGCGGCGACCAAAGCGCGTTCTTCTAACTCGAAGCTCCCTGTCTGGTCATTCAGAAATATTGGCATTGAGGGAACGAGAACGCGGTATGACGACGACTGCATGATCATGGGGCGCCGTGCTGAATGAAGTCCTATAGGCATTAGTGGTACTGCGGCACTTGGGGCGACGGGGCAGGCGGATTATTGCAGTCGGATTATTGAAGTGAAGAGAGTACAGTCAAAGCAGGAAACCCCTGCTGAAACGAAGTCTTTGGCTACCGTTTCCGCCGTGATGTCCGGAATGAACACGGCTTATGGCCAACGTGTGAAGCGGTCAATTGTTGCCATAATGTACCGGCAGTAGTCAGAGGGAGGAAGCGGTCCAACTAAATCAAGACGGACGTGCTCAAAGTGACAGCCAGGTGGTAACAAAAACTGCGCGGGGCTCTTCTTGTGGAGGGTCACTTTGGCGGTCTGGCAAGCGAAACACGAGCGGGCACACTGGCGAACATCTGGGTTAATGCTTTACCAGATGTACCGGTGTGTAAAGAGGCGCTGCTTGGCTCGGATGCTGGGATGGCAGATGTAAAGCGATTAAAAACCGCATGACGAAAGGCAGCCGGAATGAAGGGGTGAGGTGCATCCGCTAACACGTCGCACCAGAGGGACCTAGGCACAAATGGGGGAGGAACGAGTGTCACATGGAGAGAACGGGGGTTTTCACGCAGTGCTTGCAACTGAGCGTCTTCCATCTGCGCCCGACCTAGACATTCCCAGACCACAGCAGATGTAGAAGTGCTGAGGGAGGTGATTCGTGAGAGTGCATCAGTTGCCTCGTTGTCAGTGACACTGATGAACCGGATATCCATTGTAAACTCCGATGTATAGGCTAGTTGACGAAGTTCACGCGCGAAGTACTTCGAAGAGCTCGTACGAAAGGCATACACCAGAGGCTTATGATCGGTTGGAGCGTAAAATGGCTGGCCCTCCAAGAAGTGCTGGAAGTCCTGGACGGTAGCGCAGTGCCAAAAATGTTGTTGCTGAGTTTGGGAACGTTGCAGCTCCCAAGCGAAGAAGCCCAGCGGGTGCCACTCGCAATTGATTTTCTGTGGGAGAACAGCGCCGATGGTCACGCTGGAAGCATCGACCATGATGAGAGTAGGCATGTTGGTCCTCGGGTGGGTGAGAATTGCCGAATCGGTGACGACTTCTTTAGCAACCCTGAAAGCAGCTTGACCTTCGGGAGACCGCGAAATCGCGGAAGAGAAGCCCTTGGTTCTGCGAAGAAGGTAAGTCAGTCAGTGCAGAAGCTTAGCGCAGTGCGGAATAAAACGGGAGAAATTTACTAGGCCCAGGGCCTCCCGCTGCTGGCGTAGGGTAGGGGGTGCTGGGAAGCCTTTAATGGCCTGGACGTGAGTGGCAACGAATTCCCAGCGCCGAGATGTGGTGGCCCAGGATCTGGAGCTCGGAAGACCTAAGGACGTATTTCTGGAGTTAGACAACCTGGCCAAATTGTTGAAGACGTTGAAATAGTTTACGGAGGTAACGTTCATGATCTTGCGCATTGGGACTCGGGACGAGGACATCGTCGATATAGGCAAATACAGCAAGGAGATTGCGCGTTACCTTGGCAATGCTTCTTTGGAATGTTTGAGCTGCATTGAGCATCCTAAATGTCATGCGCACATACTCGAACAGGCCAACGGGTGTAGTAATGGCTGTCTTCGGGATATCGGCAGGTTCAGCGAGAATTTAGTGATACGCCTTGAAAACGTTTACCTTGCTTAAAATATTGCATCCTTCCAACTTACCTCTGAAATCTTCGATATGTGGAAGGGGTAAGCTGTCTTGGTCCATGCGAGTGTTGAGCGCCCGTAACTCGCTGCACGGGCGCTGGTCACCCGGTTCTTTCTTGGGCACCAGGTGGAGTGGGGAGGCTCAAGTCCTAGACGAAGGACGAAATGGAGCATGTGATGAAACTCCCTTTTAGCAATTGCCACTCACTGAAGAGGAGGCGTGGAAGAGCAGCGACGGGTGGACCACGCGTGGTCATGGGGTGGGTTACGCTGTGCTTAGGCGATTAAAATTGCAGAGCCTTGTGACCTATGTGACCTAAGGAAAGTCTTCGAGGATTCTAGCGTACGGGCATGGTCGGATAAGCGTTCGAATGCCAGTGGGTACGACAGCCGACAAAAAGCCAGAGATGTAGAGGCGCGTCTCGCTGTGAATCAGGCGCTGGCGGCGCATGCTGAAGTCGATGTCAAAATGTGTTAGGCAGTCCAAGCCGAGCATAGGCTGATTGACATCGGCTACGCTGAAGACTCACCGAAACGTGCGCCGCTGGCCAAGGTTGAAGAGAGGGCGGTTACTGAAGGAGAAATCGCGTCGTGGACCCGATCAGGGAGCTGGGCGAGGCGGTCGAGGGCCAAGTCCTCTGCAACAGGCAAGGCAAGGCGGGTAGACTTCGTTAAACGCTGCAGGAAGAGATCCCTCAACAGCGCACCGTTCGACTCAACGTTGCTTGCACTCAGGAGCTGCCGCATGCTGTTGAGCAGCTGGGAAGGGCGGCGATTGCCAAGCTCCTCGGAAGTGAGCAGGTGCTGGAGGCACGCGCTCTCAGACGCCATGATGCAATCCAGAATAATCTGCTTAGGTCGCTGGTACGGGGCTTCGCCCAAACATGCAGCGATGACATCCGCCATCTCTTGAGCAACCTCAGGAGACAGGTTGCAAAGTAAGTGGCGAAACCGAGAAGTCTCCGAGGTGATGTGGTGCATATCGAAGATTGCTTCGACCTGGGCTAAACAAAGCAGCGGGGTCTTGTGCCAAACGTGTGCAGGTGGAGCTGGATGGCAGTGACGTCTTGTGGGCTTGAGGTAGCTTCAGGTCAAACGTTGCCTGAGGGCGGTAAGCTACTGGACCGGTCGTCTCTTAGGCCGGAGATGACCAGTGTCGGTATGACGAGTAGTCATACCTGCCAGTCATATGGCAGGTAGTCAAGTAGGGTCACTGGGTCGGCTAATAGGCCAGCTAGATAGATAGATATGCATACAGATAAATATACCCAAAATGGCTCCAATAGGGAAAAAATGCCATTCGCATTGAACAGGAAACGACATGTAAGCATGAATAGAGTGCAAGTAGAAACCTGCGTGGGCCTAAAAAGACATGTCGGCGACAAACCGTTGAGACAAATGCCTAGCGCTAACAAGAGACGTCCGACTAGCTCTCATTAAATCATCACCGGTTCATTGCCCCTCCTGACGCGAAGTCAGGATGGCGAATGCAGATTAGTGACACTCGCAGGCGCTCAACAATAACAAAGTCCCGCAGTCACGAAACACCGTCACGTTACCTCACAACCTGGGAGACGCTACAGGCCTTCGGGAAGGAATGTTGCCTCTGCGTGTAGGCCCCGGCGAACCCAGATCCAAGCGTCCTTCAAGCCCGTACTTTCACACCCCCAGATCACTCCTCGAACGGTTACTGCTGGCGTCGTTTTCGGGAAACGCCAGACCATCGGGGAAACTTCGAAGTGGCGGACCAAAAGCGTTGCGCGCCGGGATCCTTGTGCAACGCTGTTACTGTGTGCCAGCGGGGTCAGAGAACTTCGAGCCACTGCTGCTTTGCTGCGATGAATCCCTTCAGTTTATGGAAGCTAACAGTGTATCGCACCGGATCGACCAGCAGCGTTGCCATTCTGTGACACGCTTGAAGAAGAATACATGGTTAGTGGATGCCGCTTAGCCGCAGAACATAATAACGGGTTCAGAAAAGTTCTAAATACGTTAGTTCTACGGGGGTGCCTTACGGCTGCTGCTAGCCTCCCATGCCAATGGTCAAACCAACGAGCTAATTGCTGCGCCATTCAATGAGCGAAGACGTGTCAGCTGAGACAAATTTGAACCCTTCTGTCAGCGAGCTTTCCGCTCCTATGTTTGTGGCAGTAAACCGTGTACGCATGACGGTACTTCTCACATCGTGTTCACTGAATAAAGGCGCCCGTGTGAATGTGCGCGCCCTCGCGCCATTATGGTGGAGTCTTCGGTGGCCTCGGACGCCCCGAGCGGAGGAATGCGTAACTGTCTGTTTCCTTGGCCTAAGGATCTAAGATTGACAGAGGGGATTTAAATGGACTTATTTTGCTGCTTGTGTGCGCTTCGATTCAGTCATGCTAGACTGTTGAGACGTAACATTCGGTATTGCTTGTGTAATCTTTGTAAATAAAGCCGGTACTCTTCGTTCATGATGAGAACCTGCACCTCTCTTCGACAAAGTCTTTAGCGTGGATATGGCGGATGACGGCGTCGGCCAGCTACTCTCTTTTAATTTGCCCGGCTCTAACTCTTACAACTGTCTGACAACGGTGAGATGGACCTTCCGATATGGTGCTGTATTTGCGGTGAGTGCTTTTGCGGTGACTGCTTCTGCGGTCAGTGAACATTAGGCAGGCGGCGTTGTTGATTGTGAGCTACGGTAACCATGTTGCCCTAGAGAGTAGGCCCGAGATAGTGAAACAGCAATCATGAATCATCATCATCATCATCATCATTACTGTTTCTTAAGGACCTCCGTCGGGGTATTACACAAGGGGGGGGGGGTAGATAAGGTAAGAATATGATTAAAGAAATGGTTACAGTTTCCTACAGCCTGTGGATTCGTTTGAGATCACAACTAAAAATGAAAAACTTGCGGCACACAGAATACAATGCAAAATCAAATCAGCAGAAAAGTCATAACGTGAAACGGCAATCGCACAAGCAGGAAAATACAGTACGGTCATTATAAGGTTAGAGTTTGAGGTAATCAGTAAGCAACTGTTTAAAGATAATGGGGTTACGCTCGCTGACAACTCTATCTGGTAAATTCTTCCACTCTGGGATGGCGCTAGGCTAAAACGATTGATTAAAGGAAGATGTAGAACCATGCAAATGCTGGATGCTGCAAGAGTTAAAAAGGTGACGAGATGTACGAGTTGGTGGAATAAGAAGTTTTCCATGTAGTTGTGGGAAGTTATAACGTAGTCGGTGGAAAAGGCACAGCTTTGCAATTTTCCGGCGCAACGGCCAGTGGTTCGAGTCCTAAGAATAACTTAAAAGCACTGACACTTTCTTGATGGCTGTACCTGGAAGTGATGAATCTATCGGCACGATTTTGTATTGATTCTAAAGTGTTGATTAACTAGGCTTGGTGCGGGCTCCAAATAGCTGAGGGGTATTCAAGTTTGCTTCGAATGAAAGTTTCATAAGATTGTTTTCTTGTCGATGGGGGCACAGGGCAAGGGTACGTATGACGTAACCAAGTGATTTAGTAGTGTCGGTAGCCAATTTTGTGATGTAGTCCGTCCAGGTCAACTTTCTGTTAATAGTGATACCAACATAACAATATGATTCAACGGTGGATAGGGTTGTCCAATTTAAAGAGTACTGGTATTCCTTGGTAGAGTGTTTATGGGAGATCCGCATAACTTTGCATTTGGAGATGTTAAGTTTCATTAGAGAATTGGAACACCGGGTTTCTACTAAGTCTAAGTCTTGTTGAAGCATTGCATCGTCGGTTGGGTCCTTGATGCGATGGTAAAGTACGCAATCGTCAGTGAAAAGTCGGATGCAGGATAAAAGGCCGCTAGGAAGGTCCTTTATGAAGATGAGAAAGAAAAGGGGACCGAGGACGGACCCCTGTGGTATGCCGGAGATCACGCTAGAAGTGGCAGAGCAATGATTTCCAACAGCTGTGTACTGGAAGCGATTTGTTAGGAAGCAATGGATTCATGACAATGCGAGAGGGATGAAAATTTGGCCAAAAGTCGCTGATGGCGAACACAGTCGAATGCTTTCGCAAAGTCTAGGTAGATGATGTCGGTTTGAACTGATGAGTGTAAGTATGAAGTGATGATTCTAGCATGAAGATCGGTAACAAATTCAAAAAGCTGTGTATCGCATGACAAACCAGGCCGGAAACCTGTTGATTGTGAAAAAAGAAGGAATGATCACCAAGATGACATGCTCTTTGCAAATATGTTATATGTTCTAGGAGTTTACAGGCAATGCTCGTTAGAGAAATGGGACGATAGTTAGAAGGATCAGCGTGGCTGCCTGATTTATATACAGGTACCACTTTACTAATTTTCCAGTCATTTGGAAGTGAGCTGTCGGTAATGCTACTGGATAAAAATTATTTGTAATATTTGACTGGAAATTTCTTTCGAACCTTTTAGTATCTTAGCAGAGATGTTATCTGGCCCGGGGGCACTAGAAATCTTTGTTTTCAATGAGCTTCATAATGCCTTCAGAATTAATGATAATAGGAACCATGCGGGGTAAACAGTAGCTGGATAAACCAAAGTCCTTCAGTGCAGACTCACGAGTGAAAACAGAAGAAAAATAAGAGTTGATTACGTCTGACCGCTGATCAAGTGGCACATTGGAACCGTCAGGGTAAGTCAAAGAAATGTTATTGGAGGTATTGTTTGGCTTCAGAACATTCCAAGAACGTTTTGGGTTGAGACGTATAATATGCTGCAAATCGTGGTGGAACAATCTCTTTTTGGGCTGTTTGAAAGTGTTAGTGTATTCACGCAGACATGCAACGTACTTGTCCCACTTTGAACAAGATTTCGAGCGTTTCGCATCACGAAAAAGACGTTTTTTCTTACCCAACTGCCTCCTTAATGTATTAGAAAACCAGGGCTTTCCTAAATCACCGCGAATGTGAACAAGAGGCGCATGTGTCTAAACATGCGATAGTAATTTATTCTTAAATAGCATCCAGTTTTCATTTACTATACGAGAAGTAGCAGTCTGACGGAACAAATAACAAAATTTGTTTAGTTCAGTGTTGATTTTGCAAAATTCCGCTTTGTTGTAGTCCCTAAGCTGTTTTGTTGAGGGTTGTCGGATAAGAACTGCGATGCAGAGATTAAATAGTAGTAAGTTGTGATCACTTAGACCACCAACGGATGATAGCGATTTTATTATTTCAGCATCAGAAACAAGCACAAGGTCGAGAAGACCATCTGAAGAAATTCTTCTTTCTGAGGTTTTACGTGCGAAAACAATTTCTGATTATGAGGCATGCTGTATTGGAGGGCTCCGGATAAATTTTCACTATCTGAGGTTCTTTAAAGTGCACTACAACGCAAGCACACGGGCGTTTTTGCATTTTGCCTCCATCAAAATGCGACCACCGCGGCCGGGATTCGATCCCGTGACCTCGTGCCCAGCAGCGCCATGCCTTAGCTAGCTGAGCCACCGCGGCAGGTTCTGAGTATAGTTTAATGTTACGATCGTGTCAAGAAAATCTATGGATTGCCGGTTATGCGCCTCTAGATCTGCCCAGTTAATGTCCGGAAAATTAAAATCGCCATAGAGCATGAAATTCGCAGACGGGAAGCGTGAGTAAAGATGCATTAGTAACGAGTTTAGTTCATGGTTGAAAGAAACATCACAGTCAGGAGCGCAATAAAAAGGAATAATCACAGTCATACTTGAAGCAAGTGAAATATTTACACACAAAATTTTATGTTGACAGTTCAATTCGGTGACCTATGAAGGAACACTTTTTTCACAAAAATCAATATGCCGCTTCCCCTACGCCCCAACCTGTCAAGCCTGCCGACAGCGTACGCTAGGCTATCGTGTAGTAGCTCGTAATCAGCCATATTTGGATGTAGCCACGACTCTGTAAGTGTAGCGAGGTCAGTATCGCTGTCTTTTAAAATACATTCTACGGCCTCTTTCTTAGGTAGATAACTACGCACGTTTGCGAACAAGACGGGCGTATTCTGATAAACAGTAATAGCAATCGGGGCGAGGCAGGACTGGGGGGCAGGAGGAGGACACGCATGCCTAGGAAAACGCAGGGATGACTTCAGTTCAACTATACAATTAGATTCAGCATTGCACGTGAATTGCTTGCCATCAATCATCAGCCTGTCAAAGCGAAGTTTAAATATTCTTGCTTTTCTAGGCCCATTACGATGCCATTTCATCATCACAAGCACAGCACACTAAACAGTTGCAACACCTTCCTGCGTTCGAAGTCTCATTTCATAACTGCGCACTAGAGCCCTCACCTGGCAAAATGCGATTGTTGTGGTGTCGTTACGATATCCATCTGCGATCACTGTTAGTTCCAGCAGAAACAATCGGCAAGCACCTTGGAGTGCACAACATACTCAAAATACTGCGTATATGCGCACAGAGGCAGCTTGACTCGGCAAGCGATGAAAAAGAATTAATTGTGACGCTGGGCAGCACGCTCTTCTTCCCAATAGATCACGGAGGCTTCGCGCACAAATAAACTGACCGTACAGCCATTTTGCAGCGGCAGTCGGTGCTCCCCTTTCTATGGGTAGTCTCGTTTTTAGTTGGGAAAGTGGCGGCCTTAATAGCCTCGGTGAAGCGCCTGCGGTTAAAAGCCATGCCCCGGCGATGTGTTGACCTTCCCCTAATGAACAGGGAATGGTCAGATCATAGTCAGGACAGAACTAATCGATGATGATGATGATTTATTGGCATCCCCTTTGAAACGGGGCGGCGACAAGTAGTCACCTAGCCTGCTTGATTTTCAAGTTGAAGTTGAATTTATTTTCATAAGTAGCACAAAAAATAACAAGTGATCAGGTATAATCAGGTAATCAGGTATTCTATACGGCTTTTTATCTAGCATTTTTTGTACACCTCTCATTAATCTTTTTCCTTGGAGAATCGAGCATAGAACTGCAGCGCCCCTGGCGACTGCTCACCGTATGAACTCCCTCGTGCGTGCGATCCTCTAGAATGTATCGCTTGTAAGGTGTCTCGCCTCACTTTCGCCACTCGCGGCAAAAAAAGTGCAAATTTTTATAATTCACGTGATGTCCGTTTGTCATCACAAATTTATAGCTTTCAAAACGAAAACCGATACTTTAAGAAATAAAATGTTCGTTATTGTATTTTTTGTATTTCAAAGTATTCGATTGAGGGAAAGTGTAGGCGCAAGAATGCACCGCATGTGCCCTGTTCGCATTCGACGGAGGATAGAAAGATAATGCCCGAAAGAGGAGGCACGCCCTTGACGCGCCTGAGAAAGGCGTGGCAAGCGGCTCACGGCAAGTGTGCATATAGACAGCGGGACAGTGACGGTATTGCTAAATTGCGAATAATACGTCGATAACAATACGCGGCGCTGGCGCGTTTTGTTGCGCAGTCTTCTATGCTTTAAACGCCGCGCAGGGTGCGCTCACGTTGTCATACGCGGCTTTATCTCGATATTTCTTTTGGCCCGTTGTTTTTGCGCTTTCCTTGCTATCTCCGATTACTGACTGCCATCGAGCAAACTCCGGTAAAACTCGTGCGAACGAGAAACTCGGCGCATCCTGCATAGCATCCCTGGAAGGATGATTACCACAATAATGTTCGCATAAGCTTCTTTTTTTTTTAACTTGAATCATGCACTCCCTGGATTCTCGCTCAGTTCATCCTGTTAATGGAAATGAGCGCTTCTGCAGTACCTAACCAAAAACACATACACATATTGCTTTGCTCAGAGGCAGCTACTGACGTATATGCTCTCTAAAGGCCCAGCATTTCTGTTATTATCACCGCCGCTCACATATATGCCTCGTACAGACGTAGCGCTTGTTTACTTAAAACGACTCTGACGTATATGGCCTCTATAGACGTAAACTTCTTAGAATTCATACGCAGCAAAGAACGCAGAGTTGAAACAATTTTTTTTTTATTTTCCTTTCCGCTCGGTGATACAAACTCAGCCATATTGCTTGGATTAACCATCAAACCATCATGTGGAATTATTCCCCGAAAACTGAGAAAGCACTATTACAATACACTTCCAGCCATTCAAGGATAATAAGAAACGGAATCGCTATAGGATGTTTTAAATCGACTTCAACAAAAACTTGCAAGCACAAGTTGACTGAGGCGTTGCTTGAGCAATAATATCGCCTCGAAAGGCTGTTTACCCAGTTAGTTGCTGCCAACTGCTAGCAAAAGGCTAATTAGTAGCATAAAATCGGAGGACACGGGTATGGAAAGAAGCCAGGATAATAGGAAAATTTCGGTAATCGCCTATGTGTACGGTTTATCAGATAAGCTCAAGCAAGTTGCGCCAACTATGGCGTGAATGTAATTTTTTCGGCAAGCGAAAAAGTGGCGGGTGTTTGCCCTGCGGTAAACAGTATGTATGATAACAAGGTTAACAGTCTTACTATTAAGTCCTCGATGCGTGACGGGCACCAGTCTTTAGAATGTAAAAGAAATGTAGTGTATAAAATGCATTTCAAGGGTGGGTTGTAGTAGGTCGGTCACACTGGCTGGTGTATATATGTAAAATTAAGGGAACACCTGGCCAGGTTGAAAGGAAGGTCCTACAGGCATTTGGAAACGCAGTGTGTGCAATGTTCATTGAGCACGCGTAAGCCATTGTTTTACCAAATCGCTATTTTGTATGTTAATCTTAATCATACAACGAGAGAAATTGTAGAAGCTTGGCAAATATCTGGTCTGCAAGAAGCATTTGATAGTCATCCGTCTGTCGCTTTGAAGGACAGCGAATTTATCTTGCTCAACCATAGAAGATAGTGTGCCGATTATGTTGCATTTGTTAATGTGTTTGTCATGTGGAACATGTGTTCTGTTGCCCATGCACCGTGATTATGAGATGGTTATCGAGGATGTTTATATGTGGCGTGTTAGGAATAAAATTCAGTTGTCAGTCTCCGCTGGTTTTTGTGTCCTTTTTGGGTTGTCGTGATTTAGTGTGCGCCCATTTTCCACAATGAAGTCAAACAAACTAGCCCGCCTTTCCGTCTTATTGTCTTTTAACAACCAAGACAAACGGACATTCAGTCTATATAGGCGCGGTGGCTTGTGAAAGATTAAGTTCCCGTATTTGAATTTGACATATATTTACTGGTCATTTTGAGTGCACTCAAACTACGGCCGGAAGTTAAATCGCAAGGTTCTTGTGCTCCTGCTCAAGAAAGGCAAAGTACGTAGGTTCCGTTGGACGCTTCAACTTGCACTCATAACTTGCACTCATAACAACTGTGCTTGCAATGAAATTTTGTGCAAGCTTGATGACGCTCGTCTGCTGATTCGTCGCCACCTACTCAAGCAGTATCCAGACCACCACGTCGCAAATGGAACTTTCCCGCCGCGTGTTCGTGATCGAGGCTTGCCTCGTCGCGCTAGAGCTCAACTCCTGAAGCTAAGGGTAGGCTGTGTGAACGTGTGTGAACGTTTATACAGACAAGGACGTGTGGCCAGTTCATCGTGTACGTCTTGCGGTTGCTGCGAGACACTTCAGCACCTGTTATTGGAGTGCCCCGCCTTCAGTGCGCAGCGCCTCTCACTAGTGAGAGAATATCGTCTCCTTGGCCTGCGGTGTACCACCCTAGATGAATGTTTGTACCCCAGTGGATGTGCATCTAGACGCGATCAAGCTCATCGCGCTCTCCGTACTACTCTGGAGTTAACCAACTTAATTTCACGTTTGTAACTTAGATACTGTCTCTTCTATTTAACGTTTTTTTAGTAGTGTGACCTGCAGTGACCTGCAGTGACGGGCCCTACTGTGTGTGACCTGTACTGTGTGTTCTACATTATTCTTCGAGATTTGTCATCTCGCTCTTTCTTTCCTCTTTCCTCCCCTTCTTCCTATCTTCCATCCCTTTTTTTCTGTCTCCTCCTTCCTGAAGAGTAGGCACGCGTTGTGCCCTTTCCGGTGGCAGTTGCCAGCCTTGCTCCTCGCTTTCCCTTTCCTGCGTATGTGCTTTCAAATCAAATAACAATATCAATAACATTAATAATAATAATCATTTCTCAAATAAGATATTGTCCGACTCTGCATCGACGACGTAAATTCCGTGCATTGTGTAATAAAACTATCCGACATGTATCAGCACAATGCATTCAGGAAGGCAGGTTATGAAAAAAATATTCAATTATGTTATTTGTCTTTTAAATTTAGTTCATCCACTTAATGAATGAACGCTCAGGTCAACCCGTTGATAGGAATGTGCACGTCTGCAGCACTTAAGGAAAAATACACAGCTGGGAACTTGCTCAGAGGTCAACACTGACGAATATGCCCTGTAGTGACGCAGCTCTTCTTTATTTAAGAATTTTTACGGAGAAACGAATGCAGAGATAATAGTTTTTTTCTCGTTGTTTACTTTTCCACCCATGTGCGCCATTCTTGAAGGGCGCTTGGCTTAACCAACGAGGCAAATGGACATCAACTCTAACTCGGTTCTGGTGGCTTGCGAGGGAAGCAGTTTGTGTATTAAAATTTGCTATAATTAGTACTATTCATGTTCAGTAACTAAAAACAAAGAGATGCCAAGGCATTGCCACAGCTGCTTTTTTGGTTCATTTTCGTGATTCTGAGAGAGTGTGGACAGTTCTTCTTTAGAGCGAAGCTGTGAACGGCTCAGTCTTCGATGGTCGCGTCCGGATGTAAAAAATTGCCCCCACCTCCCCGAAGGGAATTGTGAGGAAATGCGAATGCATTTCTTGCGCCGAGAGTACACGGCGTAGTAATTTTAATGGCGTAAATTAATGACGAGACGAGGATTTATACCGTAACCATTTATTTACACAATCATCAGCACTTGTTTGTGTTGTCATTCAGAAGCATGCGAAGCATTCAGAAGCATTGAGAAGCATTCAGAAGGGTCTTTCAGAAGCATGCGCACGTCACAGTTTCGGTTAAAGGCGAGATGAATGCAACTTCCGTGAATGGTAGTCGGACACTTGTCGGACTCGGCGGAGGCACACTGCATAGAGTACTTTGTCCGCATGTACTCCACCAACCACTCGCCGCTCTTCCTTCTCACGTCCACGTTAAAGTCACCAACCAAGACGACGGGGTCAGATACTTTGGAGCGCACACACACACTTTCCATAGCCGCGTCCAGTTGCGCGGCAACGGCGTCACGAGCTAGGTTGGGCGCGAGGTACACGGTCACCACAAAGAATCCGTCTCCGGTGTAGACAAGGGTGTAGAAGTCTTTGTACGGAGACGTGTCTCGAACGGGCGAGGTGGCAACGGCGTGCGATATGAGGTTCCCATGCACGTTAGCAACGAGATTAACGCCGCAGTATTCGCCGTCCTTGCCGCTTCGAGCAAAGTAGTAGTAGCAAAGTAGTAAGTGACGTCACCTCCAGCGAGAGGTGTAATGCTCGGGTTGGATTGTATTACACTTCTTGCTAGGGGTACCGTTGCCGTCAGACATTCGCCTTCACCGACTTCTGCCATCGCCTTGAGAGGCGCCCAGCCAGCGAACGGTCGAGAGTGAGGCGCGCGCTTCACTAGATTTATATATACGTGCGAGCGAGCGAACGGGGGAGTGGGGCGCAGGGAGGAGACAGAGGAACGGCGAGAGAAAGAGTGGCGAAGCACTGCACCTACCCTCTCCTACACTCTCTCCACACACGCGGGAGCTCCGCCGAGTTCCCGCGATGCGAGCGCCCTCACATGCCAGAGCGCGCTCCTCCTCTCCACTCACTCTCCGCTACTCCGCCCGCACCACAGGCTCCGGTTGCTAGGGGCGAGGAGAAGCACGCGCGCCCGCAGCTGTTGCTATGGGAGAGGGAGTGAGAGCGGAGAGATAACACCTGCCGGCGCGCGGACACCGACAGACGCCTGACATGCCCCGACTAAGAAATGCATTCGCATTTAAAAAAAGCGGGGAGGCAGCGCGGGAGGGAGGGGGGGAGCAGCTTCTACTCTGCCAACAAATACGCTTGCACTGGCTGTGGTGGCCGTCGCCCGCACCGTCTCTTATCTCCACCACGGCCGGGCTCGACTGGCGCGCGCACTCGCTTCTAAGAAGCGAGCGAGCGCGCGCGCCAGTCGAGCCCGGCCGTGTCTATACACGGCTCTGACCTTTGCGCTGTGCATTCGCCGCTCAGTTTCCGTTGAAGCGATAGACGGCACGCTTCTTCGCCCGCTGGCTGCGCTTGCTGCCAGCGTTTTGACAGTCGTTGTCTGCGGTCATTCAGTGTGATCTATTCATGTTTGCTTGTGCGCGATGACACCACGCTTGTCAATTCAGTTAGAAAGCGAATGTGTCCAAGTTTATGCGGCCGATAAAACTACTCTACTATCCCTACTCCGAATAGCTCTCTACCAATTTGCTATCGCAATTGATGCCTCGCCTTTCGGGCGAAGCTGCGACATTTTTTTATAATTCACGCGAAGTCCGTCTGTCATCACAAATTTATAGCTTTCAAAACTAAAACCGATACTTTAAGAAATAAAATGTTGTTATTGTATTTTTTGTATTTCAAAGTATTCGATTGAGGGAAAGTGTAGGCGCAAGAATGCACCGCATGTGCCCTGTTCGCATTCGACGGAGGATAGAAAGATAATACCCGAAAGAGGAGGCACGCCCTTGACGCGCCTGAGAAAGGCGTGGCAAGCGGCTCACGGCAAGTGTGCATATAGACAGCGGGACAGTCACGGTGTTGCTAAATTGCGATAATACGTCGATAACAATACGCGGCGCTGGCGCGTTTTGTTGCGCAGTCTTCTATGATTTAAACGCCGCGCAGGGTGCGCTCACGTTGTCATACGCGGCTTTATCTCGATATTTCTTTTGGCCCGTTGTTATTCCGCTTTCCTTGCTATCTCCGATTACTGACTGCCATCGAGCAAACTCCGGTAAAACTCGTGCGAACGAGAAACTCGGCGCATCCTGCATAGCATCCCTGGAAGGATGATTACCACAATAATGTTCGCATAAGCTTCTTTTTTTTTAACTTGAATCATGCACTCAATGGATTCTCGCTCAGTTCATCCTGTTAATAGAAATGAGCGCTTCTGCCGTACCTAACCAAAAACACATACACATATTGCTTTGCTCAGAGGCAGCTACTGACGTATATGCTCTCTAAAGGCCCAGCATTTCTGTTATTATCACACCCGCTGACATATATGCCTCGTACAGACGTAGCGCTTCTTTACTTAAAACGACTCTGACGTATATGGCCTTTATAGACGTAAACTTCTTAGAATTCATACGCAGCAAAGAACGCAGAGTTGAAACAATTTTTTAGGGGCGAAGCTCCTTATAGCGGCACCCGTTCGTCCCCGTCGTCGTAGTAGTAGTCTGTAACCAGTCTGAGTAAAATGAGAAAAAAAATTCCGAAGTTGTGTCCGTAGCACGGAACCGAACCAGGGACCCCTCGCTTCCGAGCGCGCGGCGTTAGCCCACTACGCCACGAAGCGGACATGGACACGCGCCCCACGATGGCAATAAATACCCAACGTTAACGAAACGCCGCGTTTCTAGCGCGTTTCTAACGCGTTTGTGCTAGCGCGTTACGGCCCGTGTAAGAAGCTGGTGTAAGACGCTGTGGCCTCTCCGCCTTACCTTCAACGCGTTTCGAACGCGCTGCCCAAAGCGGTGGCAAGTCAAGTTCATGTCGAGGAGCGTTTATGAATACGGGGGGTATACTCTCTCAGCAGTCATGTGATGGCGTCGGCAAGCGCGGTGCACGTTCCGGCATGTGTAAATGGCTGCGTAAGACGCTGTGGCCGCTCCCCCTTACTAGAGAGTACTGCACGTTTTTAACGCGTTTGTGCTAGCGTCCCCTTAAGCGGGAGATCGGATGATTCCCTCCGGAGCTTCGCCCACTCATCATCATTGACCCCGTGGATATGCTGTGATTTTTTTTTATTTTCCTTTCTGCTCGGTGATACAAACTCAGCCATATTGCTTGGAATAACCATCAAACCATCATCCTGAACATCGAGATGTTCAGGATCAGAGGCAAAGGGCTAGATTTCACCATACGAAGGGCCAACAGGAAACTTTACAGTTACTTGATGTGAAACTCATTTTTGAATAGGACCATTCGTGGTGGAATTATTGCCCGAGAACTGAGAAAGCACTATTACAATACACTTCCAACCATTCAAGGATAATAAGAGACGGAATCGCTATAGGATGTTTTAAATCGACTTCATCTAAAACTTGCAAGCACAAGTTGACTGAGGCGTTCCTTGAGCAGTAATATCGCCTTGAAAGGCAGTGTACCCGGTTAATTGCTGCCAACTGCTAGCAAAAGGCTAATGAGTAGCATAAAATCGGAGGACACGGGTATGGAAAGAAGCCAGGATAATAGGAAAATTCCGGTAATCGCCTATGTCTACGGTTTATCACATAAGCTCAAGCAAGTTGCGCCAACTATGGCGTGAATGTAATTTTTTCGGCAAGCGAAAAAGTGGCGGGTGTTTGCCCTGCGGTAAACAGTATGTATGATAACAAGGTTAACGGTCTGAGCGCTCTCTATAGGAACGGTTCCTCACGCTCATTGAACGAGAGAGAGCCGGCTTCCTCTCTCCGAAAGAATCGCCGCTCACTTACTGAATCACGGCTCTCTCGCTCTTCAAAAGAGCGGCTCAAAAGATCCTCGTGCGCGCTCAGGAGCGAGCTGGATCTTTTGAGCCGCTCTGTTGAAGAGCGAGAGAGCGCTCAGGAGCGAGCCGGATCTTCCAAGCCGCGCTTTTGAAGAGCGAGGGAGCCGTGGTTCAGTAAGTGAGTGGTGGTTCTTTCATTCTCCAGCCGAAGGCGAGAGGGTGAAAGTGACTCTTGCGAGAAAGGGCGGGAGGGCAGTTGCTTTCTCGTACCGCTAATGGACGGCGCGGAAGTCGCACCCAGCAGAAGACCCGGCTCTGACGGAACGCATCGGCACGGCTCTCTGAACGCGAGAAAACCGGCTCCTTTTCTCCAAAAGAACCGCAGCTCATTTCTACTGAACGACGGCTCACTCGCTCTTTAAAAAAAGCCGCTCACAAGATCCGGCTCGCTCCTGAGCGACCCATCTCTAATGTGGAGAGCAAGAACACCTTCCCCGTGACCATGTTCGGCTTCCGACCTCATAAGTCTGCACAAGACATCCTTTTGCAGCTTCATCACGAGATTCTCGAACCCACAGAACACCCATACAATCACAAGATAGTCCTGGAACTCGATCTCAAGGGTGACTGATAATGTTAAGCACGACGTCATACTAAAGCATCTTAGCGAGACTAACTGCGGCGCTCGTACATTCAACTTCATCAAACATTTCTTAACAGACCGCTTGGCCTATATACGCATAGAAGACCAAGTACGGCCCGTTTGAGATGGGAACACGGCACACACCACAAGGCGCTGTGTTGTTCCCGCTTCTCTTTAACCCTGCCATGACACATCTCCCGGCACAGCTGGCCGGTGTCGACGGTGTTCAGCATGCGCTGTACACCGACATCACCATCTGGTACACTACGGGAGTTATAGGAGAGATGGAGGAAAGCCTGCAAGCAGCGGCGAGCATAGTACACCACTATGCCACGTATTGCGGCTTCCAATTCTCAATTTGTGCATATTCGACCGGATAGACCAGCAAAATCTGAGCTCAGCTTTCTCTCGCCTGCGGCCCCATCCGAGAAGTGGAGGAGATTCTAATACTCGTTCTCTTCATTTTTCAACATCGCTCGACAGACACAACTCTTATCAAATTCTGCAAATTCGGCAACCATGTGGGAAGGATGGTTCACCGCGTTTCCAAAAGCCAGGAGGGTTGCTAAGTAAGGATGCAGTACGGCTCGCACATGCCTACGTAACTAGTAGAGTACTGTACTCGATTCCGTACCTCCGCTTACGGAAACAGGAAGAAGATTGCTTGGAGGATGCACTCCGCAAAATGCTCAAGAAAACCCTCGACCTCTATATCTCCACTTACTACGCGCGTCTTCTCGCACTGGGGGTGGTGAACCCCTATCGAGAACTTCGCGAGGCGCATCTCGTTAACCAATACACGCGTCGCGCCCAGACCGTCTCCGCTCGCCGCCTCTTGGACAGAGTACATATGAAACATGACCACCACACGATGGAAAGGGTTCGAGTGCCTGAAATGTGGAGACGTGCCCTCTACGTTCGACCCCTTCCAACTAAAATGAACAAGGAGGATCATAACGGCTGGCCTAGGCGAGGGCGGATGTCCTGCACCACCACCGCCACTATGGCTCTACGAAACACGTCTTTTACGTCGATAATGCAGGTTCCAACCACGCCAGGAGGGGGGGGGGGGTGAACACGGCTGCAATCATACACGAGGAAGGACAAGTGGACGGCCTCTCGTTCAGACCACCTAGCTCAACGCATGTGCAGGAGGTGAAGATCGCCTTCGCAGCCTCTTATCCCGACTCTAAATTCATCCCCACAGATTCCCCCGGAGCCTGTCGTAACTTTCATTTTGATGAAAAACTCCACTCGCTGACAAAATTCTTTGCCGCAGTACCCGCGACTGCGATCAAACTCATCGCTCAATCATATGGGTCCCCGGTCCCCAAGGCATGCCATGGTAACGAAGCTGCCCATGGGGAAGCCCGCGCACTCACTTACTGGGCACCAGACGTCACTTGGAAGGACCTTGACCGAGATAACAGCCCTCTTCTTTCTTTTAAAGAGATTACTGAGCACTATCGTGCCGAACACCGGCGCTACCCGGTTCCTATGACGGGTCTGGTTAAAGCTGGCGAACGAGGTCTCCTTCGGCTCTTTAGAAACAACCTGAAGTAACTGGAGGTTCTCAAGCCCTTTGATCCTTCTTTTGACGGCCGCTGCTCATTATGTGGGGAGGTGGCCGACACCTTCCACATGGTTTGATTATGCAGGCAAAATCCTTCTCTCCACCCCATCACCCCTTCTTTTACCGAGAGAACTGCGAGGCGGCCCTGCTTGGCTGCCAGGATCTATGGGCCCAACAATCCCTAGTTCGGTGTACCTGCGCAACGGTCAAGACCAATGGGGTCCCGGAATGAGGGACTCCGCCCAGTATTGTATGCGGCGAGACCCACTAGGGCCCTCTGCCAGAGCACTTCTCTTTATAAAATGAATGCTTTTCACTACCACCACCAGACGTCTCAGCTGGAGTGGAAGGAGGCATGCACACCAACCCGCTCCCTCCCTCATAACGCGCGCAGATGACTCAATGACTCAATCATCATTGAAACATAGTATAATATTAATTATACAAATCTCTAGGAACCTCCAAGAACACTCGTATCGTTAGGAAGCCTTCAGCGGCTCAATGACCCTAGGGCAACGTTCGTCTTTCGCGGCGACCAAAGCGCGTTCTTCTAACTCGAAGCTCCCTGTCTGGTCATTAAGAAATATTGGCATTGAGGGAACGAGAACGCGGTATGACGACGACTGCATGACCATGGGGCGCCGTGCTGAATGCAGTCCCATAGGCATTCGTGGTACTGCAGCACTTGGGGCGACGGGGCAGGCGGATTATTGCAGTCGGATTATTGAAGAGAGCACAGAAAAGCGGGAAACTCCTGCTGAAACGAAGTCGTTGGCTACCGTTTCCGCCGTGATGTCCGGAATGAACACGGCTTATTGCCAACGTGTGAAGCGGTCAATCGTTGCCATAATGTACCGGCAGTAGTCAGAGGGAGGAAGCGGTCCAACTAAATCAAGACGGACGTGCTCAATGTGACATATATATATTAACGACAATATATACAATGACAATATATATATATCCTAATATATATTAATGATTTACCCCAGCATGTTTCCTCCAGCATTAGAATGTTCGCCGACGACTGCGTCATTTACCACACCATCAGTAACGTTCATGATCAATTTGATCTTCAGGCAAATCTTAACAACGTGCTGAATTGGTGTAACAACTGGCTAATGTCCCTTAACCCTACTAAATGCAAACTCGTCTCCTTCTCTCGTCGCCACAGTCCACATCGTTTCCAATATTCTATTACTAACACCCCAATTGAATTAGTACCATGATATAAATATCTAGGATTAACCTTGTCTTACAATTTATCATGGCGAACCCATATTGGTAACATCATTTCAGCATCGAATAAAACACTCGGTTTTCTCAAGCGCCATCTCCGTCTTCCCCCCCCCACAAGTAAAATTATTAGCATATAAATCACTTATTAGACCAAAATTAGAATATGCATCTGCCATATGGAGCCCGCACCAAGCGTATTTAATCAATGCATTAGAAGCCGTCCAAAATCGTGCCGCCAGATTCATTCACTCTTCCTACTCATACGACGTCAGCGTTTCATCCCTGAAAGCGAAATCCAGCCTACCACCCCCTTCTTTTCGTCGCCGAATTGCAAGTCTCGTCCTTTATCATAAATTCTTTCATTCTTCTTTGAATCAGCCACCTTATATAAGAGCCGCAACACGCATATCTCACCGCACCAGTCATCCACTTCAGGTTACCCGCCCACTATCGCGCACTACTACTTTTGCTGCCTCATTCTTTTTTCGAGCAGCTACAGACTTGAACGGCCTGCCCCGGGACATCGTCACCATTGCTTCATCATCTACTTTTCAAGACTGTATTAGTGATCACCTACGATACTAAAACTGCTTGTTTGTTATTATAAATAAAATCCCACCCCTTATGTAATGCCCCCCAAAAAGGGGCCTTTAGGGAATAAAACTGAACTGAACTGAACAGCCAGGTGGTGACAAAAACTGCGCGGGGCTCTTGTTGTGGAAGGTCACTTTGGCGGTCTGGCAAGCGAAACACGAGCAGGCACACTGGCGAACATCTGGGTAAATGCTTTACCAGATGTACCGCTGTGTAACGAGGCGCTGCTTGGCTCGGATGCTGGGATGGCAGATGTAAAGCGATTAAAAACCGCATGACGAAAGGCAGCCGGAATGAAGGGGTGAGGTGCATCCGCTTACACGTCGCACCAGAGTGAACTAGGCACAAATGGGGGAGGAACGAGTGTAACATGGAGAGAACGGGGGTTTTTACGCAGCGCTTGCAGTTGAGCGTCTTCCATCTGCGCCCGAGCTAGACATTCCCAGACCACAGCAGATGTAGAAGTGCTGAGGGAGGTGCCTCGTTGTCATGCAGTGACATTGATGAGCCGGATATCCATTGTGAACTCCGATGTATAGGCTAGTTGAAGAAGTTCACGCGCGAAGTACTTCGAAGGGCTCGTACGGAAGGCATACACCAGAGGCTTATGATCGGTTGGAGCGTAAAATGGCTGGCCCTCCAAGAAGTGCTGGAAGTCCTGGACGGTAGCGCAATGCCAAAAATGTTGTTGCGAGTTTGGGAACGTTGCAGCTCCCAAGCAAAGAAGCCCAGCGGGTGCCACTCGCAATTGATTTTTTGTTGGAGAACAGCGCCGATGGTCACACTGGAAGCATCCACCATGATGAGAGTAGGCATGCTAGTCCTCGGGTGGGTGAGAATTACCGAATCGGTGACGACTTGTTTAGCAACCCTGAAAGCAGCTTACCACGAAATCGCTGAAGAGAAGCCCTTGGTTCTGCGAAGAAGGTCAGTCAGTCAGTGCAGATGATGATGAATAAACATTTATTAGGCCCAAAATATATTGGTGGTGCCCACAGGCACCAGACGGGGTGGTTCCCTCGTTACGGGACCCATATGTTCCCAGCAGCTCCTGGCCCCTGTCCGTCAGCGCGAGCTGAATCGGTAGGGCGGGGCTGGTTAACAAGGTCTCCCATCGCTCAAGGGTTTGGGGATTGGGGGTGTTGGCGGGAAGGGGAGGAGGGGGGTCTTGAGTTCTGTGCACTCGGCCAAGATGTGCGGCAGGGTGCCCTTTTCCCTTCTGCAAAAAGGACAGAGCGTATCATGTTCCGCGGGGTACATGCGGTTCATCAGTACGGGATGCGCAAGCGATCCCGCCTGCGCTCGACGCAGGATGGTCTGCTGTTGCCTGGTGAGTGTGGGGTGCGGTTCTGGCAGTTTGCACCTTTCCTCTCGGTACATCCGGGTAATGTCCCGAAAGTTGGTAATCGGGTGCGGTAGCTCTTCCGGCTCGTGCTCTGCCCGGATTGACATTTCTCGGGCATGGTAGTCGGCGATGGTGTTGCCTGCTACCTGCGAGTGAGCCGGGACTCACACGAGCTCTATGGCTCTTCCCGGAGGCTTGCACTTGGATAGAATGGCTCGGGCCGCGGAGGAGATTACCCCCCTGCGGAAGCTTCCGTAGGCTGTCTTTGAGTCGGTGACCACGGTGTCCACGCTCGGTTGTGTGAGTGCGAGGGCCACGGCCGCTTCTTCGGCAACTGCGGGGTCTGTTGTCTTCAGGGACGCGCTGACGATCAGCCTATCTTTTGAGGTAACCACCACCGCTGCTCGGTCACTGTGTTTTCGGAGCAGTGCAGAAGCTCAGCGCAGTGCGGAATAAAACGGGAGAAATTTACTAGGCCCAGGACCTCACGTTGCTGGCGTAGGATAGGGGGTGATGGGAAGCCTTTAATGGCCTGGACGTGATTGGCAACGAATTCGCAGCGCCGAGATGTGGTGGCCCAGGATCTGGAGCTCGGAAGACCCAAGGAGGTATTTCTGGAGTTAGACAACCTGGCCAAATTGTTGAAGACGTTGAAAGAGTTCACGGAGATAACGTTCATGATCTTGCGCACTGGGACTCGGGACGAGGACATCGTCGATATAGGCAAATACAGCAAGGAGATTGCGCGTTACTTTGGCAATGCTTATTTGGAATGTTTGAGCTGCACTGCGCATCCCAAATGTCATGCGCACATACTGAAACAGGCCAACGGGTGTAGTAATGGCTGTCTTCGGGATATCGGCAGGTTCAACGGGAATTTAGTGATACGCCTTCAAAACGTTTACTTTGCTAAAAATATTGCATCCTTCCAAATTACCTCTGAAATCTTCGATATGTGGAAGGGGTAAGCTATCTTGGTCCATCCGAGTGTTGAGCGCCCGTAACTCGCTGCACGGGCGCTAGTCACCGGGTTCTTTCTTGGGCATCAGGTGGAGTGGGGAGGCTCAAGTCCTAGACGAAGGACGAAATGGAGCATGTGATCGAACTCCCTTTTAGCAATTGCCACTCACTGAAGAGGAGGCGTGGAAGAGCAACGACGGGTGGACCACGCGTGGTCATGGGGTGGGTTACGCTGTGCTTAGGCAATTCAAATTGCAGAGCCTTGTGACCTATGTGACTTAAGGAAAGTCTTCGAGGATTCTAGCGTACGGGCATGGTCGGATAAGCGCTCGAATGCCAGTGGGTACGACAGCCGACAAAAAGCCAGAGATGTAGAGGCGCGTCTCGCTGTGAATCAGGCGCTGGCGGCGCATGCTGAAGTCGAGGTCAAAATGTGTCAGGCAGTCGAAGCCGAGCATAGGCTGATTGACATCGGCTGCTCTAAAGACTCGCCGAAACGTGCGCTGCTGGCCAAGGTTGAAGAGAGGGCGGTTACTGAAGGAGAACTCGCGTCGTGGACCCGATCAGGGAGCTGGGCGAGGCGGTTGAGGGCCAAGTCCTCTGCAACAGGCAAGGCAAGGCGCGTAGACTTCGGTAAACGCTGCAGGAAGAGATCCCTCAACAGCGCACCGTTCGACTCAACGTTGCTTGCACCCAGGAGCTGCCGCATGCTGTTGAGAAGCTGGGAAGGGCGGCGATTGCCAAGCTCCTCGGAAGTGAGCAGGTGCTGGAGGCACGCGTTCTCAGACGCCATGGTGCAATCCAGAAAAATCTGCTTAGGTCGCTGGTACGGGGCTTCGCCCAAAGATGCAGTGATGACATCCGCCATCTCTTGAGCAACCTCAGGAGACAGGTTGCAAAGTAAGTGGCGAAACAGAGAAGTCTCCGAGGTGATGTGGTGCATATCGAAGACTGCTTCGACCTGGGCTAAACAAAGCAGCGGGGTCTTGTGCCAGAACGTGTGCAGGTGGAGCTGGATGGCAGTGACGTCTTGTGGGCTTGAAGTAGCGTCAGGTCAAACGTTGCCTGAGGGCGGTAAGCTACTGGATGGGTCGTCTCTTAGGCCGGAGATGACCAGTGTCGGTATGACGAGTAGTCATACCTACCAGTCATATCGCAGGTAGTCAACTTGGGTCACTGCGTCGGCTAATAGGCCAGCTCGATAGATAGATATACATACAGATAAATATACCCAAGATGGCTCAAATAGGCAAAAAATGCCATTCGCATTGAACGGGCAACGACATGTAAGCATGAATAGTGTGCAAGTAGAAAACTGCGTGGGCCTAAAAAGACATGTCGGCGACAAACCGTTGAGAAAAATGCCCAGCGCTAACAAGAGACGTCCGAATAGCTCTCATTAAAACTTTGAAAAACATCACCGGTTGATTGCCCCTCCTGACGCGAAGTTAGGATGGCGATGCAGATTAGTGACGTACACTCGCAGGCGCTCAACAATGGCGAAGCCCCGCAGCCACGAAACACCGTCACGTTACCTCACAACCTGGGAGACGCTACAGGCCGTCGGGAAGAAATGTTGCCTCTGCGTGTAGGCCCCGGCGAACCCAGATCCAAGCGCCCTTCAAGCCCGCACTTTCAAAGCCCCAGATCACTCCTCGAACGGTTACTGCTGGCGTCGTTTTCGGGAAACGCCAGGCCATCGGGGAAACTTCGAAGTGTCGGACCAAAAGCGTTGCGCGCCGGGATCCTTGTGCAACGCTGTTACTGTGTGCCAGCGGGGTCAGAGAACTTCGAGCCACTGCTGCTTTGCTGCGATGAATCCCTTCAGTTTATGGAAGCTGACAGTGTATGGCACCGGATATACCAGCAGCGTTGCCATTCTGTGAGACGCTTGAAGAAGAATACACGGTTGGCGGATGCCACTTAGCCGCAGAACATAATAACGCGTTCAGGAAACTTCTAAATACGTTAGTTGTACGGGGGTGCCTTACGGCTGCTGCTAGCCGCCCATGCCAATGGTCAAACCAACGAGCTAATTGCTGCGCCATTCAATGAGCGAAGACGTGTCAGCTGAGACAAATTTGAACCCTTCTGTCGGCGAGCTTTCCGCTCCTATGATTGTGGCAGTAAACCGTGTACGCAAGACGGTATTTCACACATCGTGTTCACTGAATAAAGGCGCCCGTGTGAATGTGCGCGCCCTCGCGCCATTATGGTGGAGTCTTCGGTGGCCTCGGACGCTCCGAGCGGAGGAATGCGTAACTGTCTGTTTCCTTGGCCTAAGGACCTAAGATTGACCGAGGGGATTTAAATGGACTTATTTTGCTGCTTGTGTGCGCTTCAATTCAGTCATGCTAGACTGTTGAGACGTAACATTCGGTATTGCTTGTGTAATTTTTGTAAATAAAGCCGGTACTCTTCGTTCATGATGAGAACCTGCACCTCTCTTCGACAACGTCTTTAGCGTGGATATGGCGGATGACGGCGTCGGCCAGCTATTCTCTTTTAATTTGCCCGGCTCTAACTCTTACAACTGTCTGACAACGGTGAGATGGACCTTCGGATATGGTGCTGTATTTGCGGTGAGTGCTTCTGCGGTGACTGCTTCTGCGGTCAGTGAACATTAGGTAGGCGGCGTTGTTGATTGTGAGCTACAGTAACCATGTTGCCCTAGCGAGTAGGCCCGAGATAGTGAAACAGCAATCATGAATCATCATCATCATCATCATCATTTACTTTTTCTCAAGGACCCCCGTCGGGGTATTACATAAGGGGGGGGGGTGGATAAGGTAAGAATATGAATAAAGAAATGGTTACAGTTTCCTACAGCGTGTGGATTCGTTTCAGATCACAACTAAAAATGAAAAACTTAGCGACACACAGATTACAATGCAAAATCAAATCAGCAGAAAAGTCATAACGTAAAACGGCAATCGCACATGCAGGAAAATACAGTACGGTCATTATAAGGTTAGAGTTTGAGGTAATCAGTAAACAACTGTTTAAAGATAATGGGGTTACGCTCGCTGATAACTCTATCTGGTAAATTCTTCCACTCTGGGATGGCGCTAGGCAAAAACGATTGAATAAAGGAAGATGTATAACCATCCAAATGCTGGATGCAAGAGTAAAAAAGGTGACGAGATGTACGAGTTGGTGGAATAATAAGTTTTCCATGTAGTTGTCGGAAGTTATAATGTAGTCGGTGGAAAAGGCACAGCTTTGCAATTTTCCGGCGCAACAGCAATGGTTCGAGTCCTAAGGATAATTTAAAAGCACTGACGCTTTCTTGACGGCTGTACCTGGAAGTGATGAATCTATCGGCACGATTTTGTATTGATTCTAAAGTGTTGATTAACTAGGCTTGGTGCGGGCTCCAAATAGCTGAGGCGTATTCCAGTTTACTTCGAATGAAAGTTTCATAAGATTGTTTTCTTGTCGATGGGGGGCACAGGGCAAGGGTACGTATGAGGTAACCAAGTGATTTAGTAGTGTCGGTAGCCAATTTTGTGATGTAGTCCGTCCAGGTCAACTTGCTGTTAATAGTGATACCAACATAACAATATGATTCAACGGTGGATAGGGTTGTCCCGTTTAAAGAGTACTGGTATTCCTTGGTAGAGTGTTTACGGGAGATCCGCATAACTTTGCATTTGGAGATAAGTTTCATTAGAGAATTGGAACACCGGGTTTCTACTAAGTGTAAGTCTTGTTGAAGCATTGGATCGTTGGTTGGGTCCTTGATGTGACAGTAAAGTACGCAATCGTCAGTGAAAAGTCGGATGCAGGATGAAAGGCCGCTAGGAAGGCCCTTCATGAAGATGAGAAAGAAAAGGGGACCGAGGACGGACCCCTGTGGTATGCCGGAGATCACGCTAGAAGTAGCAGAGCAATGATTTCCAACAGCTGTGAACTGGAAGCGATTTGTTAGGAAGCAATGGATTCATGACAATGCGAGAGGGATGAAAATTTGGCCAAAAGTCGCTGATGGCGAACACAGTCGAATGCTTTAGCAAAGTCTAGGTAGATGATGTCGGTTTCAACTGATGAGTGTAAGTATGAAGTGATGATTCTAGCATGAAGATCGGTAACAAATTCAAAAAACTGTGTATCGCATGACAAACCAGGCCGGAAACCTGTTGATTGTGAAAAAAGAAGGAATGATCACCAAGATGACATGCTCTTTTCAAATATGTTATATGTTCTAGGAGTTTACAAGCAATGCTCGTTATAGAAATGGGACGATAGTTAGAAGGATCAGCGCGGCTGCCTGATTTATATACAGGTACCACTTTACTAATTTTCCAGTCATTTGGAAGTGACCTGTCGGTATTGCACTGGACAAAAATTATTTGTAATATTTGACTGGAAATTTCTTTCGAACCTTTTAGTATCTCAGCAGAGATGTTATCTGGCCCGGGGGCACTAGAAATCTTTGTTTTCAATGAGCTTCATAATGCCTTGAGAATTAATGATTATAGGAACCATGCGGGGTAAACAGTAGCTGGATAAACCAAAGTCCCTCAGTGCAGACTCACGAGTGAAAACAGAAGAAAAATATGAGTTGATTACGTCTGACCGCTGATCAAGTGGCACATTGGAACCGTCAGGGTAAGTCAAAGAAATGTTATTGGAGGTATTCTTTGGCTTTAGAACATTCCAAGAACGTTTTGGGTTGAGACGTATAATATGCTGCAAATCGTGGTGGAACAATCTCTTTTTGGGCTGTTTGAAAGTGTTAATGTATTCACGCAGACATGCAAAGTACTTGTCCCACATTTAAGAAGATTTCGAGCGTTTCGCATCACGAAAAAGACGTTTTTTCTTACCCAACTGCCTCCTTAATGTATTAGAAAACCAGGGCTTTCCCAAATCACCGCGAATGTGAACAAGAGGCGCATGTGTCTAAACATGCGATAGTAATTTATTCTTAAATAGCATCTAGTTTTCATTTACTATACGAGAAGTAGCAGTCTGACGGAACAAATAACAAAATTTGTTTAGTTCAGTGTTGATTTTGCAAAATTCCGCTTTTTTGTAGTCCCTAAGCTGTTTTGATGAGGGTTGTCGGATTAGAACTGCGATGCAGAGATTAAATGGTAGTAAGTTGTGATCGCTTAGACCACCAACGGATGATAGCGATTTTATTATATCAGCATCAGAAACAAGCACAAGGTCGAGAAGACCATCTGAAGAAATTCTTCTTTCTGAGGTTTTACGTGCGAAAACAATTTCTGATTATGAGGCATGCTGTATTGGAGGGCTCCGGATAAACTTTGACTATCTGAGGTTCTTTAAAGTGCACTACAACGCAAGCACACGGGCGTTTTTGCATTTTGCCTCCATCAAAATGCGACCACCGCGGCGGGGATTCGATCCCGTGACCTCGTGCCCAGCAGCGCCATGCCTTAGCTAGCTGTGCCATCGCGGCAGGTTCTGACTATAGTTTAATGTTACGATCGTGTCAAGAAAATCTATGGATTGCCGGTTATGCGCCTCTAGATCTGCCCAGTTAATGTCCGGAAAATTAAAATCGCCATAGAGCATGAAATTCGCAGACGGGAAGCGTGAGTAAAGATGCATTAGTAACGAGTTTAGTTCATGGTTGAAAGAAACATCACAGTCAGGAGCGCAATAAAAAGGAATAATCACAGTCATACTTGAAGCAAGTGAAATATTTACACACAAAATTTTATGTTGACAGTTCAATTCGGTGACCTATGAAGGAACACTTTTTTCACAAAAATCAATATGCCGCTTCCCCTACGCCCCAACCTGTCAAGCCTGCCGACAGCGTACGCTAGGCTATCGTGTAGTAGCTCGTAATCAGCCATATTTGGATGTAGCCACGACTATGTAAGTGTAGCGAGGTCAGTATCGCTGTCTTTTAAAATACGTTCTACGGCCTCTTTCTTAGGTAGATAACTACGCACGTTTGCGAACAAGACGGGCGTATTCTGATAAACAGTAATAGCAATCGGGGCGAGGCAGGACTGGGGGGCAGGAGGAGGACACGCATGCCTAGGAAAACGCAGGGATGACTTCAGTTCAACTATACAATTAGATTCAGCATTGCACGTGAATTGCTCGCCATCAATCATCAGCCTCTCAAAGCGAAGTTTAAATATTCTTGCTTTTCTAGGCCCATTACGATGCCATTTCATCATCACAAGCACAGCACACTAAACAGTTGCAACACCTTCCTGCGTTCGAAGTCTCATTTCATAACTGCGCACTAGAGCCCTCACCTGGCAAAATGCGATTGTTGTGGTGTCGTTACGATATCCATCTGCGATCACTGTTAGTTCCAGCAGAAACAATCGGCAAGCACCTTGGAGTGCACAACATACTCAAAATACTGCGTATATCCGCACAGAGGCAGCTTGACTCGGCAAGCGATGAAAAAGAATTAATTGTGACGCTGGGCAGCACGCTCTTCCCAATAGATCACGAAGGCTTCGCGCACAAATAAACTGACCGGACAGCCATTTTGCAGCGGCAGTCGGTGCTCCCCTTTCTATGGGTAGTCTCGTTTTTAGTTATGAAAGTGGCGGCCTTAATAGCCTCGGTGAAGCGCCTGCGGTTAAAAGCCATGCCCCGGCGATGTGTTGACCTTCCCCTAATGAACAGGGAATGGTCAGATCATAGTCAGGACGGAACTAATCGATGATGATGATGATTTATTGGCATTCCCTTTGAAACGGGGCGGCGACAAGTAGTCAGCTAGCCTGCTTGATTTTCAAGTTGAAGTTGAATTTATTTTCATAAGTAGCACAAAAAATAACAAGTGATCAGGTATAATCAGGTAATCAGGTATTCTATACGGCTTTTTATCTAGCATTTTTGTACACCTCTCATTAACCTTTTTCCTTGGAGAATCGAGCATAGAACTGCAGCGCCCCTGGCGACTGCTCACCGTATGAACTCCCTCGTGCGTGCGATCCTCTTTAATGTATCGCTTGTAAGGTGTCTCGCCTCACTTTCGCCACTCGCGGCCAAAAAAAGTGCAAATTTTTATAATTCACGTGATGTCCGTTTGTCATCACAAATTTATAGCTTTCAAAACGAAAACCGATACTTTAAGATATAAAATGTTCGTTATTGTATTTTTTGTATTTCAATGTATTCGATTGAGGGAAAGTGTAGGCGCAAGAATGCACCGCACGTGCCCTGTTCGCATTCGACGGAGGATAGAAAGATAATGCCGGAAAGACGAGGCACGCCCTTGACGCGCCTGAGAAAGGCGTGGCAAGCGGCTCACGGCAAGTGTGCATATAGACAGCGGGACAGTGACGATATTGCTAAATTGCGATAATACGTCGACAACAATACGCGGCGCTGGCGCGTTTTGTTGCGCAGTCTTCTATGCTTTAAGCGCCGCGCAGGGTGCGCTCACGTTGTCATACGCGGCTTTATCTCGATATTTCTTTTGGCCCGTTGTTTTTGCGCTTTCCTTGCTATCTCCGATTACTGACTGCCATCGAGCAAACTCCGGTAAAACTCGTGCGAACGAGAAACTCGGCGCATCCTGCATAGCATCCCTGGAAAGATGATTACCACAATAATGTTCGCACAAGCTTCTTTTTTTTTTTTTTACTTGAAACATGCACTCCCTGGATTCTCGCTCAGTTCATCCTGTTAATGGAAATGAGCGCTTCTGCAGTACCTAACCAAAAACACATACACATATTGCTTTGCTCAGAGGCAGCTACTGACGTATATGCTCTCTAAAGGCCCAGCAATTCTGTTATTATCACCGCCGCTGACATATATGCGTCGTACAGACGTAGCGCTTCTTTACTTAAAACGACTCTGACGTATATGGCCTTTATAGACGTAAACTTCTTAGAATTCATACGCAACAAAGAACGCAGAGTTTAAACAATTTTTTTTTATTTTCCTTTCCGCTCGGAGATACAAACTCAGCCATATTCCTTGGATTAACCATCATGTGGAATTATTCCCCGAGAACTGAGAAAGCACTATTACAATACACTTCCAGCCATTCAAGGATAATATGAAACGGAATCGCTATAGGATGTTTTAAATCGACTTCAACAAAAACTTGCAAGCACAAGTTGACTGAGGCGTTGCTTGAGCAGTAATATCGCCTCGAAAGGCTGTGTACCCAGTTAGTTGCTGCCAACTGGTAGCAAAAGGCTAATGAGTAGCATAGAATCGGAGGACACGGGTATGGAAAGAAGCCAGGATAATAGGAAAATTTCGGTAATCGCCTATGTGTATGGTTTATCACATAAGCTCAAAAAAGTTGCGCCAACTATGGCGTGAATGTAATTTTTTCGGCAAGCGAAAAAGTGGCGGGTGTTTGCCCTGCGGTAAACAGTATGTATGATAACAAGGTTAACAGTCTTACTATTAAGTCATTGATGCGTGACGGGCACCAGTGTTTAGAATGTAAAAGAAATGTAGTGTATAAAATACATTTCAAGGGTGGGTTGTAGTAGGTCGGTCACACTGGCTGGTGTATATATGTAAAATTAAGGGAACACCTGGCCAGGTTGAAAGGAAGGTCCTACACGCATTTGGAAACGCAGTGTGTGCAATGTTCATTGAGCCCGCGTAAGCCATTGTTTTGCCAAATCGCTATTTTGTATGTTAATCTTAATCATACAACGAGAGAAATTGTAGAAGCTTGGCAAATATCTGGTCTGCAAGAAGCATTTGACAGTCATCCGTCTGTCGCTTTGAAGGACAGCGAATTTATCTTGCTCAACCATAGAAGATAGTGTGCCGATTATGTTGCATTTGTTAAAGTGTTTGTCATGTGGAACATGTGTTCTGTTGCCCATGCACCTTGATTATGAGATGGTTATCGAGGAGGTTTATATGTGGCGTGTTAGGAATGAAATTGAGTTGTCAGTCTCCGCTGGTTTTTGTGTCCTTTTTGGGTTGTCGTGCTTTAGTGAGCGCCCATTTTCCGCAATGAAGTCAAACAATCTAGCCCGCCTTTCCGTCTTATTGTCTTTTAACAACCAAGACAAACGGACATTCAGTCTATATAGGCGCGGTGGCTTGTGAAAGATTAAGTTCCCGTATTTGAATTTGACATATATTTACTGCTCATTTTGAGTGCACACAAACTACGGCCGGAAGTTAAATCGCAAGGAACTTGTGCTCCTGCTCAAGAAAGACAAAGTACGTAGGTTCCGTTGGACGCTTCAACTCGCACTCATAACTTGCACTCATAACAACTGTGCTTGCCATGAAATTTTGTGCAAGCTTGATGACGCTCGTATGCTGATTCGTCGCCACCTACTCAAGCAGTATCCAGACCACCACGTCGCAAATGGAGCTTTCCCGCCGCGTGTTCGTGATCGAGGCTTGCCTCGTCGCGCTAGAGCTCAACTCCTGAAGCTAAGGGTAGGCTGTGTGAACGTGTGTGAACGTTTATACAGACAAGGACGTGTGGCCAGTCCATCGTGTACGTCTTGCGGTTGCTGCGGGACACTTCAGCACCTGATATTGGAGTGCCCCGCTTTCAATGCGCAGGGCCTCTAACTAGTGAGAGAATATCATCTCCTTGGCCTGCGGTGTACCACCCTAGGTGAATGTTTGTACCCCAGTGGATGTGCATCTAGACGCGATCAAGCTCATCGCGCCCTCCGTACTATACTCTGGAGTTAACCAACTTAAGTTCACGTTTGTAACTTAGATACTGTCTCTTCTATTTAACGTTTTTCAGTAGTGTGACCTGCAGTGACCTGCAGTGACGGGCCCTACTGTGTGTGACCTGTACTGTGTGTTCTACATTATTCTTCGAGGTTTGTCATCTCGCTCTTTCTTTCCTCTTTCCTCCCCTTCTTCCTATCTTCCATCCCTTTTTTTCTGTCTCCTCCTTCCTGAAGAGTAGGCACGCGTTGTGCCCCTTCCGGTGGCAGTTGCCAGCCTTGCTCCTCGTTTTCCCTTTCCTGCGTATGTGTTTTCAAATCAAATAACAATATCAATAACAATAATAATAATAATCATTTCTCAAATGTCCGACTCTGCATCAACGACGTAAATTCCGTGCATTGTGTATTAAAACTATCCGACATGTATCAGCACAATGCATTCAGGAAGGCAGGTTATGAAAAAAATATTCAATTATGTTATTTTTCTTTTAAATTTAGTTCATCCACTTAATGAATGAACGCTCAGGTCAACCCGTTGATAGGAATGTGCACGTCTGCAGCACTTAAGGAAAAATACATAGCTGTGAGCTTGCTCAGAGGTCAACACTGACGAATATGCCCTGTAGTGACGCAGCACTTCTTTTTTTAAGAATTTTTACGGAGCAACGAATGCAGAGATGATAGTTTTTTTTCTCGTTGTTTACTTTTCCACACATGTGCCCCATTCTTGAAGGGCGCTTGGCTTAACCAACGAGGCAAATGGACATCAACTTTAACTCGGTTCCCGTGGCTTGCGAGGGAAGCAGTTTGTGTATTAAAATTTGCTATAATTAGTACTATTCATGTTCAGTGAACTAAAAACAAAGAGATACCAAGGCATTGCCACAGCTGCTTTTTTAGTTCATTTTCGTGATTCTGAGAGAGTGTGGACAGTTCTTCTTTAGAGCGAAGCTGTTAATGGCTCAGTCTTCGATGGTCGCGTCCGGATGTAAAAAATTGCCCCCACCTCCCCGAAGGGAATTGTTAGGAAATGCGAATGCATTTCTTGCGCCGAGAGTATACGGCGTAGTAATTTTAATGGCGTAAATTAATGACAAGACGAGGATTTATACCGCAACCATTTATTTACACATTCATCAGCACCTGTTTGTGTTGTCATTGTACCTGACGGCCATAATCACAGCCTTGTGGTCGCTGAAGTGTACAGTCAAAGGGTCTTTCAGAAGCATGCGCACGTCACAGTTTCGGTTAAAGGCGAGATCAATGCAACTTCCGTGAATGGTAGTCGGACACTTGTCGGACTCGGCGGAGGCACACTGCATAGAGTACTTTTTCCGCATGTACTCCACCAACCACTCGCCGCTCTTCTTTCTCACGTCTACGTTAAAGTCACCAATCAAGACGACGGGGTCAGATACTTTGGAGCGCACACACACACTTTCCATAGCCGCGTCCAGTTGCGCGGCAACGGCGTCACGAGCTAGGTTGGGCGCGAGGTACACGGTCACCACAAAGACTCCGTCTCCGGTGTAGACAAGGGTGTAGAAGTCTTTGTACGGAGACGTGTCTCGAACGGGCGAGGTGGCAACGGCATGCGATATGAGGTTCCCATACACGTTAGCAACGAGATTAACGCCGCAGTATTCGCCGTCCTTGCCGCTTCGAGCAAAGTAGTGAGTGACGTCACCTCCAGCGAGAGGTGTAATGCTCGGGTAGGATTGTATTACACTTCTTGCTAGGGGTACCATTGCCGTCAGACATTCGCCTTCACCGACTTCTGCCATCGCCTTGAGAGGCGCCCAGCCAGCGAACGGTCGAGAGTGAGGCGCGCGCTTCACTCCATTTATATGTACGTGCGAGCGAGCGAACGGGAGAGTGGGGCGCAGGGAGGAGAGAGAGCGAACGGCGATAGAAGGAGAGGCGAAGCACTGCACCTACCCTCTCCTACAGTCTCTCCACACACGCGGGAGCTCCGCCGAGTTCCCGCGATGCGAGCGCCCCCACACGCCAGAGCGCGCTCCTCCTCTCCAGTCACTCTCCGCTACTCCGCCCGCACCACGGGCTCCGGTTGCTAGGGGCGAGGAGAAGCGCGCGCACCCGCAGCTGTTGCTATGGGAGAGGGAGTGAGAGCGGAGAGATAACACCTGCCGGCGCGCGGACACCGACAGACGCCTGACATGCCCCGACTGCATTCGCATTTAAAAAAAAGTTGCAGTGGCTTAGCTCGGCTATGCCAGGATATACGTAGCGCTAGCAAAGGTTCAGCTGATTATTCTTAGCTTTCCTGGTTGTCTAGATTGCCAAGGATTAGCTTGATTGTCATGCTTACTGCTGCTCCAATGACACACACGCGGTATACGTATTATGTGGCACATGTATATAGCCTTCTTCTGTTCATTCCTCCTACGCTCAACCGCTAATTGCCAGGCAACTACTTCGGGATCCGATGAGTCAAGCTTCTCCGTTCTTCTGCGCTGTTGAGCAGCATTTGCGCTCTCCTTCTCCATGGCTATACCACACTGGCAAACGCCAGTCAGAAGCGCAGAGACTCCAGCGCATTGTCAGACGGCGACTGCCACGGCCGGGCTCGACTGGCGCGCGCGCTCGCTTCTTACGACCTTTGCATCGAGGCTAGTTCATGCCTATCGCCGCTGCTTGGAGGGGGGCGCTGCGACCCCACCCTCTTGCTCAGCTGCTCCCAGCCGATCTGCGCAGCGCGCGCAACGCTGGAAGATTGGGTTGGGCGCGCTTCTTGCCTCACCGTGCATTCAAGAACAAGTCGCCTAATTGTAGAAGACGCGTAAATGGTTCATCTAGGCTTCTTATAAATAGATGCAGTGTACTTGTATTAATACATCGAGCTTCTTTAAATTCAGTGAGGATGCATGCGCCGGGAGAACAGCTCTCCGCCATCAAATGCATTTTGAGGAATGAAAATAAATGTTTATTGCTCGTATGCACATACAATGGTTGCCATACTTTCAGCCGAAAACTCTTACGGACACAGTAGCTCACAAATGTGTCTTATTCACAATTACAATCTAAAGTGTTTCCTTGGCGGCTTGTGTACATAGGCTGAAGGCTTGTCGTTTTCGTCAGTCAGTTGGTTTGACTCATTTACAAGGAGTTTTCTCAGAAACTTCTCGGCAATTAGATTTGCGGATCGTATCGCATGACTGTCGTCAACACCTTCGGGGCAGCTCAAGATGGGAGCGCGTTGTAAATAGGGCTGGACTGCTCTTTCGAGTACTTCTAGTACATTCCTGCGTGGCAGGTGTTCGGAGGCTTTATCGAAAAAGAAAATGATATTATTTATGTATTTTTATTTTATAAATACTGCAATCACCATGCGGTGATTTTAGCAGGGTGGTACAACCATAACGAATACATTGGTATGTACAGAAAATGCACAGGTTAATAAAGAAAACTGTTATTTGAATAAATACAAAGCGTGCAGGTTGGGCACACGCAACGTTACACTAAAGAAGTGATACCTTTGTCACACGAGCACGCAGAAACTCTTTTACGCAAGCGGTCTTTTACCAAGTTGAAAGACTTTTGAATGAAGAGGTGTTGCGCCGCAGACACACGGCGCCGACGATCTCCTTTTAGTGTTTCCTTCCGGACACGCTACCGAAAGCGTGGCCCTAGCATTCGAAACAATATCGGCCAAAAAAAAAAATTATGTATTTCGAAATATAAAGTGAAAACTTATCGTTTACACGTTTTTCAAATAAATTTAACATAAGAAACGGTAATATAAAGATTTATTTTAGTAGTTTAAAGAGCGTCATCAAGTGACATCCCCAGCCCGTTTGACCTGCTTACGAGAGTACAGAAGAAAATGAGCATTACTGGGTTTACTATACCTTCTGCGAGACATAAAATAATTTTTTATGATGAATCTAGGCGACAGAAAATTACGCGTTCGATTATTTTCTTTATTATATGATAATTGTTGGTGCCCACTGGTTTCGAGGCTACTCCTTTTCGGCCGTAAAGGAGATCGGCGAACTCCTCTTCCAGAAAAGACCGCTTCTGAAAAAGAGATCGCTCCCTGTCATGTGTCTGTAGACGAAACTCTTTTTCGGGAGAAGTCTTTTTGCTCAAAAGACTTTCGAGTGCCCATGTGACAGGGGTATGAAACACTGTCACTGCAAACATGGCACAAACAAAATAATGTCACTGTAAACATGATAAAAAAAGAAGTTAATGTTGGCGCAGAGACGACGTCATTTTTTAGCTGGTTCCAGTCCACTATTGTGCGCGGAAAAAAAGAATACTTAAAAGAGTTGCTGCGTGAGGAAAAAGGAGTTATAGTGTAATTATGTATTAGCCGAGTGGCGTATCCGGACGAGAAGGCTACGATCTTTGTTATGTCCATCTTATAATTCCCCTTTATTCGTTGGTGCTATCTTGTCCAAATATCTTGTCCAAAAGCGCTAGAAACTCGGGCTAGAAACTCAAGGTTTGGGAACTGGTGAAAAGAAACACCGGGTGTTTTCCCGGAACGGGACAGCAATACACCATCACACTGCAGTTAAATACCGATGTGCAATGAACGGCGCCAAGTCTTAGCTGTGGCCGCGCGTACGACCGTCTGTACGACCGTCTTCAGGAGCTCACAAATTACTTCATACTGAACAACACTGACAGAGCACCGAATAAAATCCGCGGGAAAACGATCGTGCGATCGCGAAGGCAAGCGCATGTACGCGGAGAAGGGGAGGAAGGGTCAGGGTCGCAGCGCCCCTACCGCCGACGGGTAGCGAAACGTGCTGAGAAACTCTCCCATTGTTTCCCCGACGGGTGAGAAGGCCGTAAAAAGCGAGCGCGCGCGCCAGTCGAGCCCGGCCGTGCGATTGCACAGCGAGCGCGCGCCGGCGCCAGTGCATCTACCACGGCTACGACGTCACTCCTCTGGAATGCGCAGACCGGCGGCGGTGAGTCACGCGCGGCGGCGGCGGAGTGCGCGAGAGGTGCCGGCTCCGGTGCGCAAGCCGTGTGACATCACTGATCCTTGCGCATGCGCAGCAAGGCTCTTGATGTGCCGTGCGAAACGGGCTTGGCTAGGCCAGTGTAGCTAACGCTACAAAAAACGGGGAGGCAGCGCGGGAGGGAGAGGGGAGCAGCTTCTACTCTGCCAAGAAATACCCTTGCACTGGCTGTGGTGGCCGTCGCCCGCACCGTCTCTTATCTCCACCACGGCCTGGCTCGACTGGCGCGCGCACTCGCTTCTAAAGGGGCAGATATACTCCGATGTAGCGAGCGCGCGCGGCACGGCGACGTTACGTCGGCTGAAGCGCCACCCTCTCCAGTCCGACGGCTCCCGACCGCCGACGTGACCGGCGGCTCCTGACGCGCTTGGACGTCGTCCGGCTCCGAATAGAACCGCCTGCATTTCGCGCCGACCGCGCCGAACACGTCAGCACCGAGCGCCCTCTCTCGTCGCTGTAGCTACTCACCGCCAGTACAAAATGGCCGCTTCACACGAAAACGCGCGCGAAATCCGCACTACCGTGCCTAGAATATATATTCTAGGCACTGTGTCCGCAAGAAACGAGGGAGACACTCCACAGGCAGAGGTCCGTGTGGCGAATGGAATTGTTTCGTGGGTTCACGACAGATGGCGCGACGTTCTGCGCATTAACTGCGCATGCGCTTCTCCAGCTGCGGCCTCTGCGCCGCGTCGGAAGTGGTTGCACTGTAGAGCGCCGGACTTGCGCCTGGCGCGGTGTCGCCGACGTGACGTATCCGACCACAACTGCCGCCCGCCCGCGTGCCGAGAACGTCGGAGTATAACAGAGCCTTAAGAAGCGAGCGAGCGCGCGCGCCAGTCGAGCCCGGCCGTGTCTATACACGGCTCTGACCTTTGCGCTGTGCATTCGCCGCTCAGTTTCCGTTGAAGCGATAGACCGCACGCTTCTTCGCCCGCTGGCTGCGCTTGCTGCCAGCGTTTTGACAGTCGTTGTCTGCGGTCATTCAGTGTGATCTATTCATGTTTGCTTGTGCGCGATGACACCACGCTTGTCAATTCAGTTAGAAAGCGAATGTGTCCAAGTTTATGCGGCCGATAAAACTACTCTACTGTCCCTACTACGAATAGCTCTCTACCAATTTGCTATCGCAATTGATGCCTCGCTTTTCGGGCGAAACTGCGACATTTTTTTATAATTCACGCGATGTCCGTTTGTCATCACAAATTTATAGCTTTCAAAACGAAAACCGATACTTTAAGAAATAAAATGTTCGTTATTGTATTTTTTGTATTTCAAAGTATTCGATTGAGGGAAAGTGTAGGCGCAAGAATGCACCGCATGTGCCCTGTTCGCATTCGACGGAGGATAGAAAGATAATGCTGGAAAGAGGAGGCACGCCCTTGACGCGCCTGAGAAAGGCGTGGCAAGCGGCTCACGGCAAGTGTGCATATAGACAGCGGGACAGTGACGGTATTGCTAAATTGCGAAAATACGTCGATAACAATACGCGGCGCAGGCGCGTTTTGATGCGCAGTCTTCTATGCTTTAAACGCCGCGCAGGGTGCGCTCACGTTGTCATACGCGGCTTTATCTCGATATTTCTTTTGGCCCGTTGTTTTTGCGCTTTCCTTGCTATCTCCGATAACTGACTGCCATCGAGCAAACTCCGGTAAAACTCGTGTGAACGAGAAACTCGGCGCATCCAGCATAGCATCCCTGGAAGGATGATTCCCACAATAATGTTCGCATAAGCTTCTTTTTTTTTTAACTTGAATCATGCACTCCCTGGATTCTCGCTCAGTTCATCCTGTTAATGGAAATGAGCGCTTCTGCAGTACCTAACCAAAACACGTACACATATTGCTTTGCTCAGAGGCAGCTACTGACGTATATGCTCTCTAAAGGCCCAGCAATTCTGTTATTATCACCGCCGCTGACATATATGCCTCGTACAGACGTAGCGCTTCTTTACTTAAAACGACTCTGACGTATACAGCCTTTATAGACGTAAACTTCTTAGAATTCATACGCAGCAAAGAACGCAGAGTTGAAACAATTTTTTTTATTTTCCTTTCTGCTCGGTGAAACAAACTCAGCCATATTGCTTGGATTAACCATCAAACCATCATCCTGAACATCGAGATGTTCAGAATCAGAGGCAAAGGCCTACATTTCACCATACGAAGTGCCAGCAGGAAACTTTACAGTTCCTTGATGTGAAACTCACTTTTGAATAGGACCATTCGTGGTGGAATTATTCCCCGAGAACTGAGAAAGCACTATTACAATACACTTCCAACCATTCAAGGATAATAAGAAACGGAACCGCTATAGGATGTTTTAAATCGACTTCAACAAAAACTTGCAAGCACAAGTTGACTGAGGTGTTCCTTGAGCAGTAATATCGCCTCGAAAGGCTGTGTACCCAGTTAATTGCTGCCAACTGCTAGCAAAAGGCTAATGAGTAGCATAAAATCGGAGGAGACGGGTATGGAAAGAAGCCAGGATAATAGAAAAATTTCGGTAATCACCTATGTGTACGGTTTATCACATAAGCTCAAGCAAGTTGCGCCAACTATGGCGTGAATGTAATTTTTTCGGCAAGCGAAAAAGTGGCGGGTGTTTGCCCTGCGGTAAACAGTATGTATGATAACAAGGTTACCAGTCTTACTATTAAGTCCTCGATGCGTGACGGGCACCAGTCTTTAGAATGTAAAAGAAATGTAGTGTATAAAATGCATTTCAAGGGTGCGTTGTAGTAGGTCGGTCACACTGGCTGGTGTGTATATGTAAAATCAAGGGAACACCTGGCCAGGTTGAAAGGAAGGTCCTACACGCATTTGGAAACGCAGTGTGTGCAATGTTCATTGAGCCCGCGTAAGCCATTGTTTTACCAGAATCGCTATTTTGTATGTTAATCTTAATCATACAACGAGAGAAATTGTAGAAGCTTGGCAAATATCTGGTCTGCAAGAAGCATCTGATAGTCATCCGTCTGTCGCTTTGAAGGACAGCGAATTTACCTTGCTCAACTATAGAAGATAGTGTGCCGATTATGTTGCATTTGTTAATGTGTTTGTCATGTGGAACATGTGCTCTGTTGCCCATGCACCGTGATTATGAGATGGTTATCGAGGATGTTTATATGTGGCGTGTTAGGAATAAAATTGAGTTGTCAGTCTCCGCTGGTTTTTGTGTCCTTTTTGGGTTGTCGTGATTTAGTGAGCGCCCATTTTCCGCAATGAAGTCAAACAATCTAGCCCGCCTTTCCGTCTTATTGTCTTTTAACAACCAAGACAAACGGACATTCAGTCTATATAGGCGCGGTGGCTTGTGAAAGATTAAGTTCCCGTATTTGAATTTGACGTATATTTACTGGTCATTTTGAGTGCACACAAACTACGGCCGGAAGTTAAATCGCAAGGTTCTTGTGCTCCTGCTCAAGAAAGGCAAAGTACGTAGGTTCCGTTGGACGCTTCAACTTGCACTCATAACTTGCACTCATAACAACTGTGCTTGCAATGAAATTTTGTGCAAGCTTGATGACGCTCGTCTGCTGATTCGTCGCCACCTACTCAAGCAGTATCCAGACCACCACGTCGCAAATGGAACTTTCCCGCCGCGTGTTCGTGATCGAGGCTTGCCTCGTCGCGCTAGAGCTCAACTCCTGAAGCTAAGGGTAGGCTGTGTGAACGTGTGTGAACGTTTATACAGACAAGGACGTGTGGCCAGTCCATCGTGTACGTCTTGCGGTTGCTGCGAGACACTTCAGTACCTGATATTGGAGTGCCCCGCTTTCAGTGCGCAGCGCCTCTCACTAGTGAGAGAATATCATCTCCTTGGCCTGCGGTGTACCACCCTAGATGAATGTTTGTACCCCAGTGGATGTGCATCTAGACGCGATCAAGCTCATCGCGCTCTCCGTACTACTCTGGAGTTAACCAACTTAAGTTCACGTTTGTAACTTAGATACTGTCTCTTCGATTAAACGTTTTTTAGTAGTGTGACCTGCAGTGACCTGCAGTGACGGGCCCTACTGTGTGTGACCAGTACTGTGTGTTCTACATTATTCTTCGAGATTTGTCATCTCGCTCTTTCTTTCCTCTTTCCTCCCCTTCTTCCTATCTTCCATCCCTTTTTTTCTGTCTTCTTCTTCCTGAAGAGTAGGCACGCGTTGTGCCCCTTCCGGTGGCAGTTGCCAGCCTTGCGCCTCGCTTTCCCTTTCCTGCGTATGTCTTTTCAAATCAAATAACAATATCAATAACAATAATAATAATAATCATTTCTGAAATAAGATACTGTGCGACTCTGCATCGACGACGTAAATTCCGTGCATTGTGTATTAAAACTATCCGACATGTATCAGCACTATGCATTCAGGAAGGCAGGTTATGAAAAAAATATTCAATCATGTTACTTTTCTTTTAAATTTAGTTCATCCACTTAATGAATGAACGCTCAGGTCAACCCGTTGATAGGAATGTGCACGTCTGCAGCACTTAAGGAAAAATACACAGCTATGAACTTGCTCAGAGGTCAACACTGACGAATATGGCCTGTAGTGACGCAGTACTTCTTTTTTTTAGAATTTTTACGGAGCAACGAATGCAGAGATGATAGTTTTTTCTCGTTGTTTACTTTTCCACCCATGTGCGCCATTCATGAAGGGCGCTTGGCTTAACCTACGAGGCAAATGGACATCAACTCTAACTCGGTTCCGGTAGCTTGCGAAGGAAGCAGTTTGTGTATTAAAATTTGCTATAATTAGTACTATTCATGTTCAGTGAACTAAAAACAAAGAGATGCCAAGGCATTGCCACGGCTGCTTTTTTAGTTCATTTTCGTGATTCTGAGAGAGTGTGGACCGTTCTTCTTTAGAGCGAAGCTGTTAACGGCTCGGTCTTCGATGGTCGCGTCCGGATGTAGAAAAAACTCTCATTGGCCGTACGCTGTATGTGCGAGTGAAAGCGCACGTCTATCGCACGCTTTCACGGAGAGCGAACGCACGGCAGAAAGTAAACGCCACTTCTTCCGTCGCGCGAAAGGCCGTGGGGCGGCGGGATTACAGTGGCTAGAATGGGGAAGTCTGACAAGCGGCACGCAGTGCCTACAGGGCGCATTGAAGCCGCAGGCCGGGAACTTCGAGGGGGCACGCGCGCTGTCGCTTACACGTCGCCTGATGCAAGTCGCGCCGGCTCTGTTGCTTCAGTTACGCCACCTGCCCTGACCTGTGGGAAGTTACGCTCGTTGCTTTTTTTTTTTTTTGAGCTGCAGCAAGTATAAAAGTGCACTCATGGCGCGAAAACACAGCACTTTGAACGCAACAAGACATGTCCCCAAATGTAGACACAAGTTGTGAAAACATCTCCTGAGCTTGTCGCAGCCATGTTAACGCGACAGCGTTAAGGGCCCCGTGTTGCAGAACATCCAGCGTCGGCATCGATGTCGGCGTCGGCGTTAAGCATCATTTTCTGGCGGAAATAATCATGCCGAACCACATTATGCCGAAACACCCCTACCCGGCGGACCCTTCGCATGGTGCAAGGCGTTAGTGAAGAAAAAATTGAATTTATTGAATTGAATAAGAGAGCAGTTTTATGATGATTCAAAACAGCGCTGAGCAGCATATCACCATCAGCCTATATTTACGTCCACTGGAGGACGAAGGCTTTCTACCTGCAATATCCAATTACCCCTGTCTTGCACTAGCTGATTCCAACTTACGCCAGCAAATTTCCTAATTTCATCACCCCACCTTGCTTTATGCCATCCTCGACTGCGCTTCGCTTCTCTTTGTATCCATTCTGTAACTCTAATAGTCAACGGTTATCCATCCTACGCATTACATGACCTTTCCAGCTCAATTTTTTCCTCTTTATGTCAATTACGATATCGGCTATACCCTTTTGCTCTCTTATGCACACCGCTTTCTTCCTGTCTCTTAAGGTTAGACCTAACATTTCTCATTGCATCGCTCTTTGTGCGGTCCTTAACTTGTTATATGGTAGCACCAGTAGAATGCAATGATTGTACATTTTTCTTTCCAATGACAGGGGTAAGCTCCCAGTCAGGATTTGGTAATGCCCGCCATGCACTCTCACCTAATTTTATTCTTTTATTAATTTCTTTCTCGTGATCAGGGTCCCCTGTGAGTAATTGACCTAGATAAACGTACTCCTTTACAGACTGTAGAGGCTGACAGGTGATCCTGAATTCTTTTTTCCTTTGCCAGGCGATTGAACATGATCTTTGTCTTCTGCATATTTATATTCAACCCCACTCTTACACTTTCTCGGTTAAGGTCCTCAATCATTTGTTGTAATTCGTCCCCATTGTTGCTGAATAGGACAATGTCATCTCCAAGCCGAAGGTTGCTGAGATATTCGCCGTTGATCCTCACTCCTAAGCCTTCCCAGTCAGAGCTTGAATACGTCTTCTAAGCATGCAGTAAATAGCATTGGAGAGATTGTGTCTTCTTGCCTGACCACTTTCATGATAGGGAATTTTCTACTTTTCTTGTTGAGAACCAAGGTAGCTGTGGAATCCTTGTAGATATTTGCCAAGGTATTCACGTATGCCTCCTGTACTCCTTGATTACGCAATGCCTGTATGACTGCTGGTATCTCTACTGAATCAAATGCCTTTTCATAATCTATAAAAGTCATATTGTGAGGTTGATTGTACTCCGCAGATTTCCCGATTACCTGATTGATGACATGGATGTGATCCCTTGTAGAATATCCCTTCCTGAAGCCAGCCCGTTCTCCTGGTTGACTGAATTCAAGTGTTGCCCTGATTCTAAAGCAAGCTAATGGGTCTATAACGCTTCAATTATTTAACGTCTCCCTACTTATGAATTAGTATAATGTTGGCGTTCTTCCAGCTCTCTGGTACACTTGAAGTCGTCAGGCATTGCGTATAAAGGGCTGCGAGCTTTTCAAGCATGATATCTTCTCCATCGATTCTGATTCCATCTTCACCAGCAGCTGTTCCCCTGGTCATGTCTTGCAAGGCCCTTCTAATTTCATCGCTGGTTATAGAAGGAGCCTCTGTATCCTGTTTATCACTACTTCGAATGAAAGTAGCTTGGCTGTTCTGGGCACTGTACAGCTCAGTATAGAATTCTTCCGCTGCTTGTACTATTTCATCGAAATTGCTGATGATATCACCCTGCTTATCTTTCAGTGCATACATTTTGCCTTTTCCTATGCCTAGTTTTCTTCTCACTGATTTCATGCTGCATCCATATTTTACTGCTTCCTCCATCTTTTCCATGTTATAATTTCGAATATACCTTACTTTCTTCTTGTTGATCAACCAGCAAATAGTACTAAGCAAACAATGCACTTATCGAACCTATATTAAGGTGTCTGACTATCTGAATGTGGGGTTATAAGATAAATGTTTCCGATTATGACTACTCGCCTGTAGCCTATGTAAATGGTGCAGAAACTTTTCAGCACGCTTTGGTTTATGTGCTAGCTTGTACAGGAAAATATATCAACCCTTAGTTATCCTGCGGAACGAATTGAACTTGAAAGACAGACGAAGAAAAGAAACCATAGGGGAAAACAATAAAACACGGCTGGAGCCACAGAGTTCAAGCATGGCCAATGAAGTGAAACCAGGCTCCGCTTACTCTTGCGCACCTTCTCACTCCACTGCCGTGCAAATTTCGTAGAGCTCCCATGAAGTAATTTGACGACTAGTGGCTTTTAAGTCATGCAACATAAGATATAGAAAGCTGGCACGAAGGAAGCTGCAGGCCTGCGCCGACCGGGTGACGGCGGCGAACAAAATGTTGTGAAACGTTGCCCTTGTGTTTTAGCGCCTGCTTTTGTGTTTTGAATTCCGCTACAGCACGCCTGTGCACGTAATCGGCAGTGGCTGGCTCACCTTTCGTAAAGTGCAATAAATGTACTCAGAATCTGCGGCCTTATGTATTACTGTTTCAAGCATTACTTTGCACTCTGTGCAAATATTATATGCAAAATTGTTACCAGGAATGAGAGTGCATTTCACAACGCGTGTTAAGAACCTATTTCTGTAAACTGAGCATAAGCACAAATATTATAGCAGATGGGCATGCTATGAGAACTGGCGTGACTTATGTTCTGCAGTTGCAACAGCAACATTCCACCTACCAATAATAATTGATATATCATTCAGTAAACGTTTGTTAATAACTATGTTATTACAGCACAACATCCGCTTCTCAATCGAGCGTGGTTACTCCGAAAAATGTGTTAATGTAAATGCATCATCTAATACAGAATAAACTATACCCACCACAAGTTGCCAACCTTAGTCACTGTGGATGTTTTTGAGGATATCGCCATGTGCGTATCTTGTAGCTGAAGATTGACACTGCTTCGAATGATCTACTGAAATCACAGATACTGGTACACCTTTTGCAGAATATATCAAGATACACATACAAGACACCAAAACAGCATCTCAAGCTGCTATATAATATACGGGTACATACATATTCGATACTACGCAGTGCTGTTGTCGATTAAGTTGGTGTCTGTTCATTATTACGAAAATACCATCACGTGGTACGACCAACACGAAAAAATGACAGGATATAAGTACTTACAACGTTGTTTTATTCTGAAAGACCACCGAAATACAAATATAAGCCATGCCGTTCGCACATACGTCCAGGCAATGGTGTCAGTACAGGTTTACCTCAAAGTGTCGTCTAGTTTAATCATAATCCTTTTTTTTTAGTCAACGGATGTGCCACAAATGGCTTCTGAACCACTTCGTTCATGACTTGAGCGGAAACAGCGCAAAAGGACATGACATGAAAAAGGGACAGACAACACCAGTTCACGTCGTCCAATGTGAGAAACCTCAAGCCATAGGAACAAGCCGGTAAGGGCACAATGGCTCGTGGACGGAAAGTCAACCATTATTCGAGAAACTAAGTAAATAAGAAAAAAGCTGAACGTCGTCACGGTCCGCTAGCTGTTTAGATAAAATGTTTCCATTTGGGGATGCGGTGGAAGGACCTTATTCGAAATTAATAACCTCTTTGACGACAATAGCGTCATGAACTTGACGCCAACAACTGACGTAAATGCCGGATATCATCCAAAGTTATTTTCTGCAAAAGGTTGCCGTGCATATATGATAGGTCACTGTACACTAACTGAAATACCATTCTCTACGTGAATTCGTTTTTTCTTGTTTTCGCACATTAAAACCTTTTGGGCACAGCCAGGTAAATCGGAGGCCACTAATTTCAACCTTTGAGCAAGCGGTATAAAAGAGCGAAAATTTCAATGATTCTTTCATCCCAGGACGGAGAGACCAGTTGATTGGAAATGGCTCTGGTTGTGTCAATCAAATCAGCCATCCTTGTGGCCGTGATCCTACAGGCAGTGTAAGTACCACTCATAACCATTATGACATTTATAACCCAGAGAACGCTGCACGGATTATTGGTTTATTTTGTGGTCCATGTTGTGTCTTATCATTGTCCCGCTTGTTTCCCAATGTTTTGGAACTTTTTTTTGTATTCGAAGGGGATATGGCTGTATAACAACGAACATTCCTATTGCTACATTAAACTAATAGGCATATTTGATATTGTCGTAGGGGAGTAAAGCATTGCTGCAATGAATTCTTTGTCTGAAGATATTGCTCTAGGGAAAAAATAAGCACTGTTCAAGAGGTATAGATACACTAGTGATATGTTTGTATCTCAATATTGACAATTTATCCGAGCTCTGTTCTGATGGGCTTCCGTCTAACAGACTTGGCATTAATTCACGCAGTTTTTCTTGCCTCCCTGATCACGAACTCAACTGTGTGGTTGTACAAGCATAGTGTTGTAGTGCCTCTGATGTTAACGACATTTACCAATATATCAGGATTAATTACCCCTCATTGAGGGTTACTCATACACTCGAGATCTACCAGCCAGATTAAGCGTCTACGCTATAGGAACGACAAAATATGCTACGATTGCCCGGGAGAGCAAGCACGTTTGTTGAAGCAAAGGGCGCCGATACAGGTGCCAGATATTGTGACATTGATTGGAAACTCACTAAACGATTAACGGTGCGGAGTTCCCTTGTGAGGTGTGGCTTACTCCGCACCTTCAGTTAAGTATTACTCAGTATGGAATTGAGTTCAATTCTGGGGTTTCAGTTTCAAAAAGCCCGGTTTGATTAAGAGGCCCGTTGTAGTGGGGTACTCTGAGTTTATTCTGACCACCAACTTTGACCAGTTCTGACGTGCCCTCAACGTACGAGACACACCACATGCGTTTTTGCCTTTCACCCCCATCGAAATGCGGCAAGGATTTGATCCCGCGACTTCCTGCTTAGAAGTATTACGCAGACGAGAGATGCAATTCACATATTATTTATAGAAGTAAAGGCAAGACATGATCGTTAAGGCCAGATGGCTGAAGGCAAATCCGTGAAAGCGTCCCGACAAAGTTGTCATCTTTATCGTTCCGTCGACCATCTTCGTCCTTGACTCAGAAGCTTTACTCAGAGTGCATTTGGCCGAGCATCCGTCAGGCTGTATTGCTATAAGGAACGCTAGCGGGCACTGAGGCGTGAACACCGAGTAATGCAGGTTGGTTGAACAGAAAAATTAAGAGATTAAGCCTAAGCGTTGCACTCGACCTCTTCGAATGATTCTCCGAAAACATACATAAGTACTACTACGCACCAAGCAATCTCCCCCCTGAAGAAGGTACCGCTCGGGCTCCGATATGTCCAGTTCCTAAAATAAAATTTGGTATTAATGCCTTCCTCTCTTTAATTCAGTTATCCCCAACCAGGCAGATATCTACCGAATGTTTACCTTTAAGCGTTACCTTACATATATCTCATGCAAGTATACGAGAATAGGAGAAATAGGAATGCGATCGTTTTTTAAATCGCGGTATGATGTTGGAGGTCAGGCAACGGCTTGTACGGCGGCATGGAAGACGATGGGGTATTGCTAATGATGGGCTTTCGTCATCATGCGTGTCATGTGCATGGTCTAGCGCAACATGCTTATGTTGAGCGCCACTAAAGACCTAAGCCATCATCACCAGTTGTCTTGAGGGAATAATGCGGAAAACTGGCACGTGACGCATGCGCCATAATTTTGAAAGCGTTACTTTGGCACAAAAGAAGCATACGTGCGATAGTGCCCCTGTAGTTAGAGATTAGGCTGCTCCGCTAGAAGACCGAGGTGGCAGTCGCATCAACATCATCGGACACGCATTTCTTTAAAGCATTATAGGCAGACCTCACCTACTTTGGATGCGTCTAGCAGGAAACTCGATTTGTGTTTAGTGTACGCGACCGCTTGCGAGTGCGCACAAAATTGCAAAAGAGACAGGAGGCATCAAAACGTCACTTTGATAAATGAGGTGTGCCAGGCTACCCGTATTTGACGCATGCGCGCCGCAGCTGACCTTCATCTTGGAGAGGTTTGCCTAGCATCGAAGCCCAGATGGACAGCTTTAAAAATAAAATGATGTGCGCAGTTCACAATAAAGGTACAATACATACACAAAGCACAGCACTGAACACTCATCTAAAGAGGTCATCGCGAGTGCTCGCGTAAATCTCAAACTGTGCCAAACTCGACAAAAGGTAATTTTGAATCATTTATTGCGTGTATTGCACCAGGTAAGCGTTCACTATACTACCGAGAGACGATGATTGCATCGCCAAAATTGTATGGATTTTCAATATTATCAATGCTGTCACCGCAGATAAACCAACCTAAATTATTTCTGCGAATTTAATCCGTTCAAAGAGTAATGATAAGAAACAGCAACATGAGCACCCTTGGTACATCTGGGACACCCTGTGGCTAATAGCTCAAGTGAGTCACTTGCCGTAGAAGTACTCATTACAGCGACCCGTGTTCATCGATGGCTGTCTACTACGACCACATCTAATCTAATTGACAGCAGGTTTGAAGCCGCCTATCGGATAATTATAGATATTTATTTCTATTTCTATGTATACACGCGTCAATGTCACCCTCAAGGTTCCATACACAAAAACTACACACACACACAAACCACACGATACGAGGGTTGGCGAATGAAAGCGATTGCTTTAAAAGGATGAAGCAGGCACGCTTACTAACACTGGATGTGTTTTTGATGCCAATAAAAAAAAATAAACGCGGCAAGAGCGCTATTATGAACGCAGTTATTAAGAAAACCGCATTCCTCTCAATCAACAATGAGCGTTCACTGAAACAATTGGCTTGTGATCGCTGTGACCTTATGGACTTAACCCCTTGGTAGGGGTTAGTCCATAAGGTCACAGCGATCGATCCCGGTTAGATGGTCCGACAAACATGGTGGCTGTTTTAACCGTGCAGACTTCCCAGTGGAAAACACAGCTGCATTGGGAATACGCGAAAACGTGTAACCGAAGAAATGTAACCGAAGAAGTGTCGAAGACGTATTGAATATACATAATGAATATACGCGTATGTTCGACATCGCACCTGACCAGCTCGCCATCGGCACTTCGGCACAGTTGTAACACCTCTGCTACGTAGCCGTCGTAAGGTTTTGTAAACGTTTACAACCGCTACGCGAGCTCTTCTTTAACAGGTAATTATCCTTTTAACGAGCTTCCGTAAAAGTGCAAGATGTGATTTTTTACGTGACTTTCAACGCACCATTATGTATTCGTCCTCGTGAAATGATACTTTTTTAGTACGTGGCTTTGATGTAGATGGCCGCATTCCTAATCAGCATGGCAGGCACCAATATGTTGTAGGTTATCACCCTCTTGCAATCACCAGTCAGGCCTAAAAATGTGTGATATCGGAAGTTCGAAACCACGGAATGTGCAAAGATTCCTCCGGTGTGAAACACATTACCCAAAGTGACACGAGCTGGTGCAGGCACCATATCTTCTGATAATATTGAGCAGCGTTCGAATCGACGACCGGTACGGAGTTTTTTTGTAAGGTGTATTTTCCCCGCACCTTCACTTAACTGTGACGGACACGATAGATACGTGAGAGATACACTTACATGCAATATAACGAGGTTAAGGCTAGGCAAGATTGTTAAAGCGAGATAGCTTAAGGGATACCCGCAGAATCATCCAACCAAAGTCATAGTTTCTGTCTCACGGTCAAGCAACTTCGCCGTTTACTCAGTTTACGCGTAATGATATTATAAATACATGGGTAGTGAACTTCATCTTGCCTCCGAGAGGTGGGATGCCCGTGTGACTAAAATGCGACATGGTTCTTAGACGGGAATGCCGAGAAACGTAGGAAGATACGCAACAAATTTCATACAAATAATGGAATGCTTTTTGCAGTAGTATTTCAACCGCATGGCCAACTAGTGTCACTAAACTATACTATTGGTTTATATAACTGATGGAATACATACACCTCTGAAATCGTGCAGGTTTATTGGATTGAGCAGACCAGACTCCTCTTCCAGCAGCAGCACAACCAAAGAGCCAAACATTCACATCGAAAGCTGTAATCAAACGGTAAGTCTGTTGAGTGCATAGTAACTTCACTGCTTTTCCTAAACCTTAGCGAAAATAGTCACCTGATAATAACTTTTTACTAATGGGAAAATATAACATGTACTGACATGTAAAGGCCTTTACGATTCTAGATCGGGATAAAATGTTAAGAAAATTGTTTGTAGCATATTGGCGAAAATTGGTGTGGAGAAGCACATTGCTTCCATGATAAATTGCACATTCCAGGTGGGTAAATATCAATACTCAATAATCACTTCGCTAATTACTTACCTCAGGAGAAACATTGCAATTGCAAAATTGAAGCCGAGCTGTCGTAGAAGTTAAGTCTGTTCCGCAGAAATCTTTAGGCAAGCGCCACTGTCGAGGTATTCTTTTTTAATATTAGCTGAGGAATGCGTTCGTGTTCTTGATTACGCACACCTTGTTTAACTTGTTAACTGGAATGACAATGTATTTTGTAGGGATATTCTCGACATACCAAGCGCGGATATTTCGAAAGTGAGGCTAGCTTTACGATGTGTGCTATGGAAACATGAGATCATTACCTCAGTGAAATATGCCGTGGGACAAGGCACTTGCCTATGCAGGCTATTTCCACCTCTCCTACAAGTGACGTTGAAAAAAAGAAACGATGCTATCGGGCACACACAAAAACATATATTTGTGAAATATAATAAAAAAATCACTATATATATATATATATATATATATATATATATATATATATATATATTGTTACGGTGAGGGGAAAGAAGAAGGTGACGCGAACGAGAGGAAGACGAAGTCTCTGGCCGTTGCCTGAACGCCATATTTCTTCGCTTGTAAATATACATCCTTCTACACTCGTGGGCCTGCTTTCTTCCTGCAACATTTTGGTGGAAGGTGCTGGGTACAATCACGGAACTTCGCAGTGGACGTCATCTACCTGCCGCCACAATGGCAGATCAACCGACACAACCGACAACGCCTCAGCAGTCCACGCCAACGGTCATCCTCCCTCATCTGAGGGACCCGGGGACATTTTGTGGCACGGACAACACCGACGTCGAGGACTGGCTTGCGATGTACGAACGAGTGTGCGACAACAACTGGTGGGGTCCAACAATGATGCTAGCAAACCTCATGTTTTATCTGAAAGGAACTGCGAAGCAATGGTACGATACGCATGAAGCTGACCTAACAAGCTGGGATGTCTGCAAAGAAAAAATGCGTGACCTGTTTGGCAGACCTGTCGGTCGTCAGTTGGCAGCAAAAAAAGAACTTGCATGCCGCGCTCAGACGTCCACAGAATCCTATGTCGTGTACATACAGGATGTGCTGGCTCTCTGCCGCAAGGCTGATAACACCATGACCGAGGCGGACAAGATTGGTCACATACTAAAAGGTATTGCAGACGACGCCTTCAATCTCCTGATGTGTAAGGATTGTGCCACTGTGGATGCAATTATAAAGGAGTGCCGGCGCTTCGAACAAGCGAAAGGCCGCCGCGTCCCTCAACATTTCGACAGGCTGCCCAATACCGCCGCGACATCTTCGTGCGCAGACCCGCCGCGGTTCGTTCAGCCGACAGGATCAGAAGATCTAACGCGTATCGTTCGCTGTGAGCTTGAGGCCATGGCTCCGGCTCCACTTCGTTCCGACTGTCGGGAAAGTGTGCCCGCTATCTCGCTTATACAAGCGGTCGTTCGGGAAGAAATAGCGAGTTTGGGCATTCCATCTCTCTGCTCGGTCCGCCATACGAACACCTACCAGATTTCTCCGGCCGCTCGCTCCCAGACGCAAAGCTTCCCGCCACTCCGCCGCAACCCCGCTGACTGGCGCACACCGGATGACAGACCCATCTGTTTTAATTGTTCCGGTATTGGACACATCGCCCGCCATTGCCGTAATCGCTGGTCGTCGTCTCCTCGGTGGTCGTCTCCGAGTCACTACCGCCAAGTACCAGACAATCGCACTTTCTCGCCCTACACGCCGCCTCGGAACATCAACGCCGACAGTGCTCCACCAAGATCCAGCCGCTCCCCGTCTCCGCAAGGCCGTCGGTCCCGTTCGCCTCTCGTTCACCGCTCTTCGTCCCCATCTGCAACCGGTCGCTTCCCTTCGGGAAACTAAGTGGTGCAGCTCCCGGAGGTGAAGCTGCAACTCCGACCCGGCCCACAAATCCTCTGTTGACCCTGCCTACACGTGGAAACCTACTGGAGATTGAAGTTGATGGTGTTCCAGTCACATCTCTCGTTGACACAGGAGCGCAGCTTTCAGTTATGAGCGCTGCTCTCCGCCGAAGGCTCAAAAAGGTTCTGACTCCCGCCATACCGAGCGTTGTTTTATTTATCGTCCTCGAGCACTGTCCACACGACCTAATTCTCGGCCTCGACTTCCTTTCGAAACACTCTGCCCAAATTGACTGCTCCGCAGGTGTTGTACAGCTGGATCTGCCGCTTCCTGCCGACGCAGACGCAACAACTTGTGCTTCACCCCTCTTATGTTCTGCTGAGTTTGCACGGCTGTCTCCACAGGCGGCTACCAATGTCCTCCTGACGCCCTGTCCTCCCGTACCTGATGGCGAGTACGTCGTGTCTCCCCTTACTGACGTGGTTTTGTCACGAAATATTGCCCTACCGAGCACCTTAATCCGGATCCTCGAAAACTGCGCTCGGGTGCCCATCCTCAATTTTGGATTCTCGACGCATGTGCTGCGACACGGCGTTGCCGTCGCACTTATCACTCCTTTGGATGAATTTGAGATTTCTTCTTTGGCCTCCGAATCCTTCCTGAGTACCAACGCACCTTTGTCACCCATTCCTTCGTGCTCGACGCCTGCGGACGATGTTTGTAAGATGATCGCCCCTGACCTTCCTTCCGAGCAAACAACAGCTCTTCGTCACCTCCTGTCATCTTATCGGGATATCTTTGATTTGGACGACCGTCCACTTGGTCAGACATCTGTTGTCACGCATCGCATCAACACCGGTGACGCCAGCCCCATTCATAGGCGGCCATATCGTGTCTCCGCAACAGAAAGGGCCATAATCCAGAAAGAGGTCGACAAGATGATGGACAAGGACATCATTGAACCTTCCAGTAGCCCGTGGGCATCACCGGTTGTCTTAGTAAAGAAAAAATACAACTCGTGGCGCTTCTGCGTTGACTACCGTCACCTCAACAAGATAACAAAGAAGGATGTTTATCCCCTGCCTCGCATTGACGACGCTCTTGACTGCCTTCACGGATCCCAATACTTTTCATCCATTGACCTCCGCTCCGGGTATTGGCAGATTAGCGTCGACGAGATGGACCGCGAGAAAACCGCCTTCGTCACACCGGACGGTCTGTACCAATTTAAAGTCATGCCCTTTGGATTATGCAATGCGCCAGCTACATTCGAGCGCATGATGGACTCTCTGCTGCGCGGCTTGAAGTGGTCTACATGCCTCTGTTACCTCGACGATGTGATTGTCTTTTCGTCGAACTTTGAGAGCCACCTGAGGCGCCTCACGACCATACTCTCCGTGTTTCGCAGGGCTGGCCTTCAGCTAAACTCCTCCAAGTGCCATTTTGGTCGCCGTGAAATTACCATGCTCGGCCATCTCGTAAACGCCGCCGGAATACAACCTGATCCACAGAAAGTCCACGCTGTGCGCAATTTTCCTGTACCTTGTTCAACAAACGATGTCCGTAGTTTTCTGGGCTTATGCTCTTATTTCCGGCGATTTGTGAAACAATTTGCCGACATCGCTCGCCCTCTCACTGACCTTCTTAAGAAAGATGCCTCTTTCTCTTGGGGACCACTGCAGGAGCAAGCCTTCTCTACCCTGATCGAGCGGCTTACAACCTCCCCGATTCTGTCACACTTTGACCCTTCTGCGCCTACTGAAGTACGAACTGACGCGAGTGGTTATGGCATCGGCGCTGTCCTCGCTCAACGTCAACAGGGCCACGACCGTGTCATCGCTTACGCCGGCCGCCTTCTTTCCACGCCCGAGCGAAATTACTCCATCACTGAGAGGGAATGCCTCGCGCTCGTATGGGCGGTCGCGAAATTTCGGCCGTACCTTTTCGGTCGGAGCTTCTGCGTCGTAACCGATCATCATGCCCTCTGCTGGCTCTCCTCTTTGAAGGACCCAACTGGACGACTTGCACGTTGGGCATTGCGTCTACAAGAATATACATTTTCTATTACGTATAAGTCAGGGCGCCTGCATAAAGACGCTGACTGCCTGTCCCGAAATCCCGTGGATCAACCGGACGATACCGATGCAGACTCGGACATCAGTATTCTGTCTCTCTCTGGCTTTCTCCATATTGGCGACGAGCAACGCCAAGATCCTGTTCTTCGAACACTTATGGAACGCCTAAGCTCCTCGCCTAATGACCCGTCTCTGCGGATGTTCACCTTGCGCGATGGAACTTTATACCGTCGTAGTGTTCGTCCTGATGGCCCGGAGCTGCTCCTAGTCGTTCCAAAGCACCTTCGACTGGCCGTGCTCCAGCAACTTCACGACGCTCCTACTGCTGGACATCTGGGCATCACTCGTACTTACGACCGCCTGCGGCGCCGCTTCTTCTGGCCCGGCATTTATCGCTCTGTGCGCCGTTATGTCACTTCTTGCGACCTGTGTCAGCGCCGCAAGACGCCTGCTATGCCTCCTGCTGGTTTGCTTCAACCAATTGCTATCCCTACTGAGCCCTTCTTCCGTGTGGGCCTCGACCTCCTTGGCCCCTTTTCTATTTCTATGAAAGGAAACAAATGGATTGCTGTAGCAACAGATTATGCCACGAGATATGCCATTACACGAGCGATGCCAACCAGCTGCGCTACAGATGTCGCCGACTTCCTACTATACGACGTCATCCTGCACCACGGCGCCCCTCGCCAGTTACTCACGGATCGCGGCCGCTACTTTCTCTCGAAGGTCGTCGATGATCTGCTCCGCTCCTGTTCTACAGAACACCAGCTCGCTACCGCATACCACCCTCAAACGAACGGCCTCACCGAACGACTCAACCGCACACTAACCGAAATGCTGGCCCTGTACGTTTCCGACGATCACCGCGACTGGGACGTCGCTTTACCGTACATCACTTTCGCATATAACTCGTCCCGTCACGATACTGCCGGATTCTCCCCATTTTACCTTTTGTATGGCCGCGACCCCACCTTGCCCTTCGACACGTTGCTACCTTCCGCAGTACAATCACCCAGCACTGGTTACGCTCGCGATGCTATTGCCTTAGCCGCCCAGGCCCGAGAGGTCGCGCGTCATCGCCTCACAGTCTCGCAATCTTCTCAAAAACGACGCTACGACCTTCGGCACCGAGACCACCATTTTTCACCTGGTTCCCTTGTCCTTCTCTGGACGCCTTCACGTCGAGTCGGCTTGTCGGAAAAACTCCTTTCCCGTTATTCTGGTCCATACCAGATCTTACGACAACTGTCCGACGTGACATACGAGATCGCCCCAGTCGGTCAGCCTTATCAGTGTCTCCCAACGTCACCAGCGATGTTGTTCACGTCGCCAGGCTCAAGCCCTATGTTTCCCCATTAAGCGACGCTCCATAACCTGCACCGGGACGGAGCTAACCCCACCGGGAGGGTGATGTTACGGTGAAGGGAAAGAAGAAGGTTGATGCGAACGAGAGGAAGACGAAGTCTCTGGCCGTTGTCTGAACGCCATATTTCTTCACTTGTAAATGTACATCCTTCTACACTCGTGGGCCTGCTTTCTTCCTGCAACAATATATATATATATATATATATATATATATATATATAAGATGAACCCAACTGTATGTTGCTAGCAGGAAGCAGGAACCTGAAGAGACCTCCTGCATTTTTTGTGTTGTTCATCAACAATCCATCTGCAATAATTTTTTATCTTTATGGTCACTATATTTACAGCAGCTTTGTAATTATTAGGTTCTAGAACACACTCGCAAATACTAATTTCAATTGTTTGTGGCCCGCTATCTTCTGAGTGGTTCATTTTTTGGGTGTTTAGGTGTGAAACCACCAAATATAGAAAGCATTCTCAATCTGGCTTACGGCTTGCGTGTAACGGCAGGGGTGTTTTCAAACACGTTGCAAAGAAACTGAACGCGCTCAGTTATTAGGGCCTACTCCGCCAGTTGCATTGGCAGGCAGTTGTTTGCTATGGGCCGGGAAATGCCTCCTCACGGAAAGCCTATCAGATCATACGACCCTTCGCGACAGCTGTAAGCAGCCTGCCAAAGCCAACTTAAGAGAATTCGCAGTACACAATATCGATTTGCATGTCGGGCCAACAAAAACAAGGACATGAATGTCGCAGCCATCTCCAAGAAAACCGAAATGTAACATATATGACAGAAGTGGTCGATTACAGGGTTAATTTAGTCTATTCGCAATCAGTCTGAGAGTGGCGCAGGGAGCACTCAGCGTCATGACGCATCAGCTTTTTGAAGTTGTCTAATTGGTCAACAATACAAGCGACTACCTGGACGTCCACCTGGCTTGCTAAAACACATCGCAGATCCAAACATAATTTTTCACACAGTTTTGCTTGACTACGCCTGAGACCTCTGCCTACTAAGAAGGTCGGAGATCAAAACATTGTATATTGGCCACTGGTTGCCGGTAAAGTACGTTGAAGTACCTGGACTACAGCCTCTCGCCACTGGTCACCTAGTGCCTGCCTATGAGTGGAGATTTGCCTGGAGGCATGACCTTCAAAAGAAAAGTGCACATCGGGCGGCTACATGCCATAGTCGATGACTGAAAGCATACCTCAGCCGAATTGGCGCACACTACCCCTGTTTATCGGCGTTTCTCGCGCAGGCAACTGGTCTCACGGAAAGATGAAACGGTACCCCTCAGACCCGGTCGACACTTTTCATTAGAGAATAACTAAAATAAATACTTGTATTTTACTTGCTATAACAACGGCGTGATTATGAGGTACGTCATAGCGGGCAACTCCGGCTTTATTTTGGCCACCTGGAGTTCGCTAACTTGCACCGAAGTCTGAGTACACGAGCGTGTTTGCATTTCGCCCCCATTGAAGTGTGGACGCCGCTGGCGGGTTCTCATAAGGAACGCTATAGCAGGAGGATCCGAAGAAGACCATCATTTTCAAAGCCCTACGCTGCATAATAGCATTGCGTTCCAATCTTCCACTAGGATGGCGCGTAACGAAGTCCTCTTTTTGGAGTCCTGTAACAGCTGCCCGCAGTCTGAACAGTTCCGTTCAAGACCCGGGACCAATAACCATCTGATGTGCTAAAAGAAAAGGTCCATAAGAGATCCTCACGTGAACATGAAGTACGAGAGGAACAGGGAAATGATAAAAAAATGTAGGGAAGTTAGCTACGCTGAGCCCGGTTTGCTACCCCGCTCTATCGAGAACAGAAAGAAAACGAAAAATGAAAAAAAAAAGAACACCGCCCAAGCACTCCGTACAGATGGTTAACGAGTGAAGCTGAAACATGCGGCCCCGGTGTTTACCAGTGAGTTAATCGACGCTGTATTGAAGCGTTTCTCAATTATTGGTTACATGTTTGTGTTTCTAGTGGAACGTTGCGTGCGGATGTGCGCTAACCACGACACCGAGCTCACTCGAGATATCGAACGCATGCGACAACGGCGAGCCGAGGAGCCGGCGTTGCGGGCAGAGCAGTGTCAACGTGGCAATGGCGGGAGCGCGTTCGCCGGGGCCAACGCCCGCTTTCGGTGGGAGTTTCTCGAGCAGCACTTTGGCTTCGGCTGCGACGAAACGTGCATGTTGAAACCGCAAAGTGGAACGCAAGCGCCAATGGCGGGCGGATGCTGCTAAACATGACGCCGAGCTAACTCGATATATCGAACGCATGCGAGGAGCCGGCGTTGCGGGCAGAGCAGGCACGACGCAGAGAACAACGTCACTAACGGGACTGCCAATGGCGCGCGCGCTTGGGTGCGACGTAGAGAACGACGCAACTGACGGCGCAGCCAATGGAGGCGTTTATCGAAACATGGGACGAACGGTTTTTCGTTTCGCCTAGCCATATACAGCTTTCGCTGTGAAAAAGACAGAGAAGTTGAATGTGCGTGAGCTTGCATGCTATGACACGCTCATTCAATTAATCACAAGCGGTTATTCAGAATTATTACAGTAATCTCCTATGAAATATTTAAGTACCCCGTCCATCATGCGCTGAAACCAAGCACCCGAGTTCTTCCAACCGAATGGCAGACTGTTGTATTCATATACATTTCAAATGGTATTATAACTGCCGTGTGCTTGTTTGATTTTTGCTGGAGGGGTACCTGCCAGTAACCTTTGCACAAATCGACTCGTGAGAACCATTGGCATCCTCTAGTAACATTATTGATGTCAATCAAAGGCATAGGGAATGGATACAGCTTTGTTTGGGTGTTGAATTGCGAATAATCAGTACAGAGTCGCAGTGAACGATCTTCTTTCGGGACAATAGTTGTAGGATACGCAAAAGGTGACGTTGAGGGCCTTATTATTCCAGCTTACAGCAGTTATTGAAGCTCTTGTTTCAGCCATGTTTTCTTTTCATGCAAAATCCTGTAGGCTCTCTTCCATACTATAGTCGTGTCACGAAGCTCAAGAGGTACTTTGGGTACAGAAGCTGCAGGTGGATATGTATCGAGTCATATAGGTTCGAGAAAAATTGTCTATATATCATTAGCACATTTGGCAATTTTCATCTGTGGTGGTGCCTGGCCATTTGAAACCAGGGGGTCAAGAATCACTTCATATTTCCAAGAAATGTTCATTCGTAGCTTCTTATGTCGGGTCTTGATAGTATAAACAAGAATTCGACATCACGCATAACCAGCGCTTCTAGTATGAAGGCCTCCCCAGCAAAATGTACATTGACTCTTGTCCAGGTGTGCAGTGTTCGAGATGATCCATCATAGGTCTTAACCGTTACACCTTGCCCTGTCGCATGTCAGCTGCCTTCACCATGATTTCATTAATCAGACTCACTGAAGCTCCTGTGTCGACTGGAGCATTTATTTCGTTTTCGTTAATAAGCAGTACCGTTTGCAGAACTTTTGATCAATCAAGTAGACAGCCTCGTTAAGGTTACACGGGTGGGGCTGTGCACCCACGTTTATTAGTTTTTTTGTCTCCTTAACGTATTTTTTGTTAGGGGAATAGTCAGAAGCTGCGATTCTGGTGGGTGCTGTCATCGCTGTCGCTGTATTATCCGGATGAACTCTGGGTGAATGGGTCAAACTATGCTGTGCAACGGGCCCAAGGGCTTCATGGAAAACGCCCTTAAGGCCTTAAGTAGGTCTTCAACTGTCTAGGGTGACCTTATTCGCCCGTGCCTTTGGCATTCCTTTGTCATACCGTAGATGACTAACGGCACAATGGACGACTCAGGCAAAGTAGGATCTGCTCTCTTCTCGTAGGACCGTCTCCTCTCGTAGAAATAGTCAATTAGTAAACTTGATCGTTGTTTGCAAAGTATAGCTTTGTCCCATTGGTCGACCGAGTTTTGATTAAAAGCCGAGATAAAACTTGCTTTCCAGTGATACCAGGCGTCGTCCTGGCTCTCTGTTATGCGGATTTCACACCATTTGTTGGCGTTGTGTACAAGGAACAACCTGATATTTTGCACTTATATATCATGTGATGTCACCCAGCAGTTCTTTTTACAAGTGTATTCAAAGAACTTCAGCCAAGTGGTTGCCGACCCGGACGTCCCATCGAACACGTCCGGCTTCACTAATTCAGCTTTGTGACGAGTGTTGGCGCGCAGAGTCTCTGTTAGCATTGTAAGCAATTGCCATGTTGGTAAATTTGTGAGGTCTGCATTTTCAACATCTGCTACATAAGCATAGCAACGTATTGGCTATTGTCATTTTGAAAGGGCTTGCTAATTGATAACTATCGGAAGTGCTTTTCATTGTCGGACATTTTGATAATGATCTTCCACATACCTCGGCTGACGAGATCCGCCTCATTGACTTTAGCCTCACTTGTGTTTAACTGAAGCAGGCTTGGTGACGTCACTATCTCCTGGACTTCCACTTGTTCTTCATCTTCGGCTTGGTAGGACGTGACGTACGGTTGTCCCGCTGTAGTAGTACCAACTCGTACGTCTATCCACCTCCTGTCGGGCTGCGCCAATAGTAGAATAAAGGATCCGAGACTGATCAACTGTTTACTGTTTTAAGTCGATCTTATTGCTCTTCTTTAATTCCTCTTCTTCTTTTGACCGGGACATTACACGCGTAACGGTCTCTGTTTCAATAGCGGGCTGGAATGACGTAAGAAGGAAAACATTTGCTGTGCGCGTTTAACGCTTCAAGAAGTGGACACGGCGCATAAACTGCGAGAAAAGCTGTTTTTCTTGTCACCTATTCAGCGCAATTGTGTGAAGCCAGAAGAGCGAAATGCGCATTTAAAAAGTGAATGAATGAACAAATCATACTACGCTGTAGAATAGTCGAAAAATATATACAAAGTATTTATGAGTGACTCGCGTCGAATTAGCAATATACTCGTCTAAACGTACCTTCTATACATGTTTTTTTTTTTTTTTTTTGCAGTGCAATCCTTCAAAAAATCTCACATGTTCAAATGGAACCTGCTTCTGCGTACTTGTGAACAACGCTACCGAAGGCACTTGTTACACCTGGTCGGGAGACGGAATCGATGAATACTATGACCTTTCAAATCACAGTCTAGATGCGGCCACGCCACGAGCACCAGATGGAGATCAATAAAGAACTCGTTCTCATCAAACAGACCTCTCATCTCATTCTCTTAAAAAAAGAAGAAACTCGTTCACATAAACAAAAAAGTTAAATAGTGGATTCTGCATAGCGCCGCGAATTTCACAAACACTTTCCACAGTAAACTGTGTACGGCACAGATGAGCGATCTAATGAAACTCGAGTTATTTACTGTCGTCTTTTTATTTTTCTTTGTTGTGGGCTACACTAAATCACGGGGCATGAACTAGCCCTAACTCGTGCGCTGCTCTGAATTGGGAGCTAATGGCCAACGGCGTTGCATAACACACCATGATTGATAACTCAAGGCTACAGCTCCAAGAACGCATCGGAAAGAACGTTGCAGAAATGTGCTTGCGGCTTGCTATCCCTAAATTTCCCTCTGAAGCGAAGGGGCAAGCGTGTGTTTTAGTCTAATTCCTCAGTCGAACTTGTTACTCATTTTACATATCCCATTCATTGTGTTTGCATGCGCGTGTGTTTCTTCGGTACATCGCCTCATGGCCCTTCCAGTTTTACACATATGCCGCCTTGTCACGCATGCGCCCAATAAAAATGCAGGAACATCGCAGGAAGAACGCATCTACGTACAAGACGGTTGCACAAGAAGTCAAGCTGTGAAATAACTAGTGCGATTGACGGTAAACCAATACATACAACGATCTCCGATTCTTTTTCATACAAAAAAAAAATCCTATACAGTCTTGGAGAAGCGTCGAACCGCTACGTTCCTGTCTAGAAGGATTGTGTCTGATAAACGAGCCTCACAACCGCACGCAATAACGTCGGCCTTCATACGTGCGCCCTTCTCTTTCTTGCACACTTTTTTGCGCCTGCTAACGGTGCACGCTGTTATGGACATCCTGGCAATCCGCAGCGCGTCCACAAGGAAGCGTCAGAGAGTAGCTCGGCTGCGTTGCACGGCTCATGCGCTCCGCTTCGCCACCGGTGCGATCACGAATGTCACCTAAATGACCTCGTGTCGGTGCTGCTATAGATGGAGCAGCGTGTCGCAGATGGAACAGCAAGACAGCAGCCCGGCTATTCTACGTGCCTTGTAAAGCTCTTTATTCAACACACTGCACATGTGCATATCACAACACTGTCGCCATCTCGTTATTCCATGATTATGAACTCCTCACAATGATTGTCATAATAATAATCATAACACGTACAACATCCCTTCTGGTCTATTACACACCATCGTAAGAAATATTGCCAATTGCATTAGTGACACCAACTAACTGCAAAACTATCTGTTTTTGTTGGCGAATTTCAAAGGGTGCGGGTTAATGAAGGCAAACGTACGCATGCAAATAATCCGGAGCGTCATGAGTGTGTCGAACGACCAACGCACAATTTAGCCCGCCGCCCTGGAAGAACTATTTCAGCCACCTAGATCAAATATTTATTGAAAACAGGAGGAGGAATATGACCAATGTTCGCGCAACGTAAAATGTTTAAGAAAAAATTACTGCCTATACAAAACATTTCTTAACAAGTGCACGAAAACGGGATATGTCGATACGGTTTGAAGATACGTAGTGTAATTACAGCCAAATGAACTTATTAGCGCAACTCTCCCAAAGAAACAGCTTCGCTGGATGAGATTCTGCAAAGTAGCAGAAGTCTGGCGTCATTTTATTCAGGCTTCTATTTGGCACGTTTATACATCTGCATTACGAGTCACTGAGCGGATTTGTGATTTATTTTATCCTGAAGTTACTTGGGAAAAAGTAAGAGGGGCTGTGCAACAGAAGAAACAAATGCAAAAAAGGGATGACACGCAACTCGCATTTGTTTTAAATTTACCAAAGAAAGTTGGATGTTTAAGCGCATCATGACACAGCCTAACATAAAGAACATTAAAAGTCGATATACATGAGTTCGTACAGGTCATCAACATTGACAAATAGACAAGGTTGTGCCAATTCTCGTTAATATCCTTCGAATTTCAGCGAGACAAACGTTCGATTCCTTCGATGTACTAGGCACCATTGACATTAATAAACACGTCGTTCTTAAGCCGAAAGTTCCAACTTTATGCGAATTTCGCTTGACTGAGATAAGAAATGTGGCCAAGACAAATACAGGATGCACCACTTAGTGCTTCGTAGTAAGGAAAGAAATGATAGACGGGAAACTTGCGCGAGTTGCGCAAACAGCGAGACTAACTTTCATTTTAATTATTCGTGTAGCCGGGTTGTAGATAAAGGCATGAAACGACTCTGTTATTTTTGTTCAGTGTTAGAGAATTTATTTGATTTACACCAAATGGGTCTCTATACTATGGCACTAGCATATTGAAAATTTGTCTGTACGAGGGTTTTGTAATGTGTAGTGGAGAGACGCAAGCAGTGATCTGGCACCGTCATGGACATTGGGCGTGTGCGTTGATCGCAAGCGGTTAGTTCTGAGAATGTTGTTTTTGTGCTGGCGTTATAAGACAGCATTAAAGGCGGACCCCACCCCCATTGTTGGTATCCGCGGCTGGTAAAAAAAGTCGAAGTTTCTCCCGCAACACAAAGCATTACTGGCGATAGCAAATTATTAAACAGCTATACGAAGTATAAGTTCAGCAAATTTATTACCTGCATTAACTGCTATAAATATTTCCCTCCTAACTAAGTTACCAAGCAAGTTGTCACGCGCGCGCAGGCAAACACGAACACATCCCACTCTATGACCGCGGACACTCGCTGTCAGAACGGTGGCCTGATCAAAAGCGGCAGCAGCGGAGATCGAATTCCTCTTCGTGCTGAGCCTACAAGAGCCAGGAGGGAGAACCAAGGTGCACACGACCTCTACAAGATGTCAGCAACGCGGTGGCACAACTCACATGCCAAATGGCACAGGCGCAGCTAGCAGTGCAAGTAGAGCAAGTTTGCTGAGACATGGCAAAGACCAGTGCAAAGGATAGCATTCTTATTTCTTCTTTCGGGGGTCTTACGTGCCAAAACCAGTTCTGATGAGGCACGCCGTAGTGGAGGCTCCGGATTAAATTTTAGCACCTGGGGTTCTTTAACGTGCACTACAACGCAAGCACACGGGCGTTTTTGCATTTCGCCTCTATCGAAATGCGGCCGCCGCGGCCGGGATTCGATCCCGCGATCTCGTGCTCAGCAGCGCAACGCCTTAGCTGACGCTGGTGGGTGCAAAGGCTGGCAAACTAGAAGCCAACGTGAACGAACTCATGCTCGCAAAGAAAAGCAGGAAGAACGCTCCGTACACCAAACCAGGGACAGAAATGCACCGTTCAGGCAGCAGCCTGGACCTGACCAAAGATGGCCGCAATGAACTAAGATTAGGCGGAAGGACGACACGATGATTCTACATTGGAATTGCCATGGCTTCAGGAACAAGGCGAGTGAGCTGCAACAACACGTGGTCTCACTCAAGAACAAACCTCGCGTGATAGTATTCGAAGAGATAAACAAACTACGCGGATTCCCTGGGTATGTAACGTATGTGGATCCGACGGAGAAAGGGAGGGCAGCATTGGTACGCAATTGTACAGCTCCAACCCAGCACCTGACGGCACAGCGCGGATGCAAACAGACCCTCGTGGAGCTGCACAGTCGAGGCATAGAAAACATGGAGAACGTGTTTATACTGAACATGTATTATAGACCTACCAAAAATAGAATATACATTGCGGGAACGAGGGAGCGATACAGGACGCAGTGAGCAAGGCAGGCTCCCGGCCGCTGCTCGTACTGGTGGATTAAAATACCCCTCTCACGAGGTGGGGATACCGGTTCTCTGCGAAGAGAGGGATTAAACTAGCATATTTTATAGAATGGCACAACTTGTCCCTATCTTATCGAGGCCGACTCCCCCACCTGCATGGGCACGAGCACGACCAGGGACACCACGCCGTACCTCTCGCTCCAGATGGGGACTCTGGACGCCTCATGACAAAACGTGGGAATGAATTTTTGTTCGAACCACGACGTAGTCAGGATCCCAATCAGAGGCCCAACCCTCAAGGCGAAGACTGGCACAGCGAGGATAGCCAATTGGGATAAGCTAGAAAGGAGAAAGAAGAGGGACCGGAAGAGGAAGAAGGAACAATAATACAGACGTACGAGACCTGGGACAAACAGCAGCTCGAAATCGTAGAAAAACACACGCAAAAGATCGCGAGCACCCACCGAACCTCCGTGTAGACGCCAGACTGGCACACCTGTGGGAAGCAAGAAGCAGCTTAACCAAACGCTGGAAAAGGCAGAGACACAGCAAGAAGTTATGCAAGGGTATACGGTAAATAAACGACAAAGCAACAGACTACGCGGCGGAATTACGTAAAGAAAACTGGCTCGATCTCTGCGACGGCCTACAAGGAACCCTATCCGCCCGCAAAACGTGGCAACTCCTCTAGGCACCTCATCGACCCAGTGACAAGCAAGAGCGAGACAAACAAGAATATGGCTCGGACCTTACGATAATTACGATGGAGATGTGGAGAAATTAATAGAAGGCATGAAAAATAAATTCATCAAGACGGAGAAGAGCAAGTAGTGGCCGGGACCGTACCGAGACTCCCCAATGAGGTATTGGACAAACCGTTTACGGGCCAGGAGCTAAGAATTGCCATAGCAGAGAGCGACCAGAAGAGCGCTACGGGGCCGGACGCCATCACTTACCGACTACTGAGTAACTTGAGCGACAGAGCGAGAGCAGAGTTCCTCAGCCGCATGAATGAGACCTGGGAGAGCGACAAACTTCCCAGCAGCTGGAAGGAGGCAGAGGTTACGTCCATTCCAAAAACGGATTCGCCCCCGCACAGCGACAATCTGAGACCAATCTCCTTCACGTGCTGCGTGGGCAAGGTGATGGAAAGGATGGCGTTAAACAGACTAAAGAGACACTTCGACGGAACCAACCAAATGCCGGACACCATGTTTGGTTTCCGAAAGCACCTGAGTATGCAGGACGTGCTCACACAGATCGAAGAAGAGGTGATGAAACAGGCCACGAGGCACTCGCCATATTGGCACTTGACCTCAAGAGAGCATTTGACAACGTCTGCCACGTTAGCATCCTGACAAACCTCCAGGGAACTAGCTGGGGAGAAAGGACGTACAAGTACGCACGGGGCTTTCTAACAGATTGGAAAGGGAGAAGCAGAGGGGGGGGGGGGGGAGTATCCCCACTCATCGAGTTGGGGACTAGGGCAACCCCTCAAGGCTTGGTCCTTTCGCCCTGTTGTTCAACATGGCACTGCTGAACCTGCCCAAGGCGCTCGAAGTCATTGAAGGCTTGGGACACGCGCTCTACGCCGATGACGCCTCAGTCTGGACGACGAAGGCTGGATCCCCCGGATGTATACAAGACACGCTGCAGACGGCGGCTGAAGTGGTGGACAATTATGCCAAGAATTGCGGCCTAAGATGCTCACCACTAAAGTCAGAACTGGTGGTTGTCCGGCAGCGGGCACCGAAAAGTGTCAAGCAAGACATTAGAGTGGTGCTAGACGAAGAAGGCATGGTGCCGGGCCCCAGTGCCAAGATCCTGGGACTGGTGATACAAGCAAATAAGAAGGCGGAATCGTCGGTGAAAAAGCAAAAACACACGACAGAGCAAATGCTCCACATACTCCGCAGAGTGGCGCAGACACGCAGGGGAATGAAGCCGAACAACATCCTGCGGATCGTACAGGCTTTCGTGGTTTCCCCAATTACATACATGGCGCAGTATCTCCTGCTGATCAAGTGGTCACAGACACACAACAAGCGTATAGAAGCTTCCAGTTGGACTGGGTGTCCCGGTTGGTGCTTCGGGCGCTCAAAGGCAATGAACCTCTGAGGGGGGAAGAGATAGAATTAACACGGGTTCCGGCCCACTCCGCAGTGGAGGGCAATGAGTTTGCCCACCAGCAGGCCCGAGCGCTGTCAGACGGGGCCACGGCCTCGGAGAGGGAAGAGGAGAACGCAAAGAGTGAACCACTGGTCACGTACAAAGACATGGTGGAGTATTACAGAAACGGGAAACGGAGCTTCCCCGAGCCACATCTCAAGTTAACGGGGGAGCAGCATGAAGACACCATATAGGCAGATGCAGACAGTCCTATCTCGTGTCGCCCACCCTTCGTGCCCACCGCATATTGCCTCCAAGGCGCGCGCTGCCGCACTGAGCTCCCGGAGCCGCAGTAGAAAAGGAAATGCGCCACTAAACTGCGCCCCCCCCCCCCCTCCTAGTACCATCACATCGCTGCGCTCCTCTCCCCCTCATTTGCGCACGTGAGAGGATGGTGCGCACCCTCCCGACCTTCCTCCCTTGCACGCGGCACGCGCGAGAAGACACCGACTCATCAAGCCACCACGCTTCTGGGCTAACCGTTGTAAGCTTTCCCTCGCACCTACCGCATACAGCAGGTGGCCGCGGTTTCGTCCCACTTGGTCTTATATATGGGACGTCACGGCGATAGCGGAAATTCCTCTGGAGAGTCGGTATAATTGTCATTGCAAAAAATATAGACGGATCTTGAGGGTAGTGCAATCAACCACATCATCAGAAAGCCCTGGCTGTGACGAGAGAAGTATACGAGAAACTGGCCCGTGAGACACGCGCCAGATATTTCAACGAACGACTTTGCACGAGACAAGCATACGCGCGATCGCGTCCTAGTGGTTAGAGCATTGGACTGCTGTTTTGGAAGACAGTGGTTCGATCCTACCGTCAGACACGCATTTCTCTTTGGCATTATAGGCGAACTTTGACAACTTTTAGAAGTATCTAACAGAGAACTTGAGGTGTCTTCAGCTACGCGAGCACGTCTCAGTGTTAACGAAATCTCAAGTTTAAAAGATACGATGTTATATAGAAATGCAGCCAGTTCCACGAAGTGAAATCTGTCGAAACAGTGGAGCTGTGGTCGCTCTGTTTCTGTGATTGTCGCGTATGTTTCTGCGTATTGCCGCTCGCGCCGAGCGGCGTCCATCATGCGAAGAGCGCGCGGCGCAAACACCTGGCATTATACCCCGACGCTTAAAGCACGCTTAAGCTTCACCTTTAAGAGTAGAACTCCCGTTCGCATCGCATCGTTCGCATCTAGCAAGTAGGCTTCATTGACTACAACGCAGAACGTGGGAAAGCCAGCTTACAAAGACCAAGCTTACACCGATCGCCCTAAAGTCGTCTTCACTTTTAAACAGAAATGCATTGCTGGGAAGACGTTTTTCCAGGGTGAATATCAATCTTATTATATTAAAATGTGAAGGGCCTAGGCTCTTTTCTTCATTATTTTATTAATTGTATGCTATTGTCCCGATGGACGCAATTGCAAGGGTAAGTATGTAAATAAATTCCCCTTTTCAAGTGAAGCATTCTTTGAAAGACGCACATGATGGGCTGCAGTACACAGCAGGTACTGCAGATAACATTTTGCACCATTTAATGCTCATGCTTCCTCTCGAGACTTCGTGTACCAATTAAAGGGATAACTATTTCTTCCTGAGGCACGGTGGTCTCACGTCCGGTATTTCTGTAAAAATGAAACCTGCTGCTAATAAATATATGTCATAGGTACTTTGTTAAAGGAAAGCAGTTTTACAGATAAAGATAAAGGAGCCCTTTTGAATTAGGTAGTACATTTGTTATGAGATATGCCAGGACCATTACCATTTACTCCTTCGGAACAGTTACTGAAAAATGACCCAATCCAAATTTGTGGAATACAGTAGAATCTTAATTATACAAATTAAGAGTCGTCAGCGCTAGAAAGCGCTGGTCACTCTAAAGGCTATGTCAGTATGTTTAATACTGACAAACTGCTGTAGCGGAGGGTAGGGATCACCAAGTGGCTGCTAGAGGTCCTGCGTTCGAATCTTGGCATTGGTGAAGTGTAATAAGGATTGTTTTATTGTATCATTATTTCGTGTACAATTATTGTATGAAACTCAATGCACGAGGTTAAACTTGGTTCATTATTTTATGGCTACACCGCGTTGGAGCCTCCACTGCGCTGTGGCTACCGAAGCGCTCCCCGTCGGCGCTCGTTAGCGTCACGATGCAGTACTTCGCTTCACCGCTTCTGTATGGCGGCGCCGGAGACGACGTTAGATCCGTTGCCGGAAATCAGTCGTGAAACCCGGCATAAAACACTTTCGCGTTAAAAAAACCTACAGACAAAGCCAGATCAAATCCCGGTCACGGCGGCCGCGTTTCGATGAAGGCGAAATGCGAAAACGCCTGTGTGGTTGCATTGTAATGCACGTTAAAGAACCCTAGCTGGTCAAAATTGTTCCGGAGCCCTTCACTGCCGTAAATTTCAGAGCCTCATAATCAGTCATTCCAGTGCCTTATAATCAGAACTGGTTTTGGCACGTAAAGCCCCAGAAAGAAGAAGGATATCCAGTTATAAAGACGGCAAGCCGTTACGTGGCAGAGCGGCGCCTTTAATTAGATGCTTCTGTGCATTGTTCAACTTGGCTTAGGTTTAACCCTAGTCGCCACGTGTAAAAAATTATCCGTATAATTGTAGAATTTGCAAAAATACCATCTCTCACGACAAATGATTGCACGCCTCCGAAGGGAACCGTTGTAAAGCAAAAAAAGAAAAGAAAGAAAGAACACAGCTCACATATCAAAGATATTGAGACACAAGGAAGAAAGTAGCAGTGAAATCTATTTACAGCTGATATTACAAGAGACAGGCGGCGCAGGCAAGTCCATAACGTTGTTTTCTTCCGACACCAGCTCGTGCCCATCTTCTTCCACCTTGTTCCCAGCGTTGTAACATATGGCCCTCCGGCGTGGAAGCACCGTCCGGGTGCGTCTTATGTAGACGAAGACTGGTAGCGTTTGAGGCGGCCAACATGCACGACGTCACGGGGAGGCTGGGCAGAGCAATCGGGAGTCGTGACCGGGGAGATTTCGTATGTTACAGGTGTCACCTGTCGGAGGACCCGGTAAGGACCAGCGTAGCGCGACATTAGCTTTTCTGATAGACCCACGCGTCGGCTAGGAGACCATAGAAGGACAAGGTCCCCGGGAAAAGAAATTAGCGTGACGGTGGCGACCGTCATATGTGATCTTCTGCTTGTTCTGCGAAATCGAAAGGCGACGATGAGCCTGTTCGGCTGTGCCAATGACGTCTCGGGCGTATTCCGACGTAGAATTCTGAGCGATGGGCAGGACGGTGTCGAAAGGCAATACGGGGTCGCGGCCGTACAATAGATAAAATGGTGAGTAACCGGCTGTGTCGTGACGCGAGGAATTGTACGCGAATGTGACGAAGGGGAGAGAATTGTCCCAGTCACGGTAGTCATCGGAAACGTACATTGATAGCATGTCGGTGATGGTGCGATTAAGGCGCTCAGTCAAGCCGTTCGTTTGCGGATGGTAGGCAGTAGTGAGCTTGTGCTTGGTGGCGCAAGAACGGAGTAGGTCGTCCACAACTCGGGAGAGGAAATACCGGCCGCGGTCTGTAAGAAGTTGACGAGGAGCGCCGTGATGAAGGATGATGTTGTGCAAAAGAAACTCAGCGACGTCGGTCGCACAGGATGTCGGAAGAGCTTTGGTAATCGCGTACCGAGTTGCATAGTCGGTAGCGCCAGCAATCCACTTGTTGCCAGAAGCAGATATAGGGAAAGGTCTAAGCAGGTCTAACCCAACGCGAAAGAACGGTTCGGATGGCACGTCGATAGGTTGAAGGCGACCAGAAGGGAGTAGAGGTGGCTATTTCCAGCGCTGACATAACTGGCAAGAAGCGAGGTAGCGGAAGACGGATCGGTATAGACCGGGCCAAAAGAATCGGCGTCGTACACGATCGTACGTGCGAGAGACGCCAAGGTGACCAGCCGTGGGTACATCGTGTAACTGTGGTGGCACGCAGATGACGGGGAACGACAAACAGCAGCTCGGGGCTACTAGGGTGCATACTGCGCCGATACAACGTGCCGTCCTGGATGAGAAACATTCGAAGGGAGGGGTCGGACGGCGCAGACGCGAGCTTGTCCATGACGTCACGTATGTAGGGGTGACGGCGCTGCTCGGTGGTGAGGTCAGAGAATGCAGAGAGCGAGGGAACAGGAGTGTCGATCGCACAAATATCCGGAGGGTCGACAGGATGACGTGACAGACCGTCGGCATCTTGGTGTAAACGACCCGACTTGTAGGCCACGGGACTTGTAGGCTAGGGGCCAAAACCACCATCTGATTATGCGGCATGCCGTAGTGGGGGACTCCGGATTAATTTTGACACCATGGGTTTTTTACATTCGCCTAAATCTGAGTACACGGCAGTTTTTGCATTTCGCCCCAATCGAAACGCGGCTGCCGAGGCCGGGATTCGAACATGCGACCTCGTGCTTAGCAGGGCAACACCATAGCCACTAGGAAGCCACGGCGGGTCAAGTGTTCGCATTCAGCACCGCGTTCTGCAGCATAGTGAAGGCATGCCTGCCCAACAAGAAGGCAAGACGCGGAGGCCCGAGATTGGCCCACTTTTGATTACACTGTCTCCGTGATCAGCCCAGTTTTCGTCACACCGTCTCCCGGCGGGAAGGTGACCGAGTAGAAGGTGACCGCGCCAAACTCCAAGGAAGAAAGAATGTAAGGAAAGCTTCCCTTTAATAAGGGAAATTATCTCTTGAAGGTGTCTGCATGTTGCAGTGAGGATATTTATATACCGTTTGCTCTTTCCTTGCCAAATGCCATCTAGAACAAAGCCGGTCATCGGTATATTAAATGCGAAGCATTTCTTGGCGAACATTTGCCACTTCGAGAGTATCTATGGAGAGCATAGAGTTTCTAAATAAAAAACCTAGAGGGAAAAGTGGCGCTAGTGTCTACGGGGGTTCTCCTGAACGTCGCCTCAACCTACATGGGAATGATGGGAAGTACAGGCTTCGGATTGACTTCTGTCTTGAAACTGGTGGCGTTTGCATGCGGCGCAGTAAACGAAGCTGTATTAAAACATTTTCGTGCAAAAATTAATTTTATTTATGTTGTGTTTTATATAATGCATAATACATTGAATAAAGTTTGTATGACTTTGAGATTGAAGCATGGTTTACCACCAGGGTATGCATCGTTCTGCCTGATTTAGGGCCATTGAATAATTATTTATTTACTTTCACAACAGCAATAACAACCGTGCATGGGCTTATATAAAAAATACTCATCAAATATTTGTGGGAATAAAAATTTTCTATTATGAGAAAAGTGTTGCGCCTTTGAGAGAAATGTTACAAGTGTCGTCTGCTACGACGCCTGCTCGCTGCGAACGCGGGGAAAGTGAACTTTTCTCGCAGACGCACTTGCGTCTGCGCAGACGCACTTGCGAACTCTCTCGCTCTTTCGAAAGGCTGCATCGGCTGTCACGATTGATGAACGTCTTCGAGTACTTTTAAACACATCTGCTGCAGTGCTATCTTGGACGCTTGTGGCCTCTTACGAGCATGCTTCACTATATTTTATGTTGACGTACCACTTCTTCTGAAGTGCGCGCCAGCAACTGTTATGTCGTGGCTTTGCGCTTACCCGTTTTGCGACAGCAGACTACAGCCAGGAAGCAGCAACCTTTCCTACCACAAGTAAGTTTGTGTTCTCAAATGTCCTGAAACAACCATTTCAATGAACACATAAACGAGTAATGTGCAATGAAGCCCGCAATCAAATTTGATTGTCAAGCCAGTAGAAGAGCAACTATGTAGCAAACAAAATGCTTTATGCAAGCAGTCAGCAGTCGCTTTCTCGTCAGGGCTTCGTCAACACGCCGCGACACAAGCATCGTTCCAGCCGCTAGCTCAGCACGCTATCGCCATAGAATAAAGAACCCTATCGCTACTTCGAGCGACCAAACAAATACAGAGAGCTCAAGAGTTTTGCGCCGCACTGCCCCACTGCGGATTGTAGCAACTGCGCTTGGAGCAAAACTAGCGAAACCAAAACTGACAAAAAAATACCTGTAGACTAGTTCGCCAGTCAACAGAATACCAATCCGTAGCCTGTACTTCCCATCATTCCCATGATAGTTGAACGATCGCAGCGCCACATTGCCCTCTAGTTATAGTAATATGAAACTCTATGATGTAGAGATCTGGCCGCATACGTCTTGGTGCTCTCGCGGTATTTCCGTTAACTTGGTATGCACCAGAATTAGTATAGAGTGGGAAGAGTGTAACGAGCATAAATGATTGGTCATGACAAGAATATTACGAAAGGCGTGTCATGTGGGCCATGAAACAGCCGCCTCATGATCGTTTCGTTAATTTGATATGTACCAAAACTGGCATAGTACGACAAGAGTGTATGACGAACATAAATGATACGTCATGACAAAAATGTCATTACATGCGTGCTATGTAGGTCAGGAAACATCCTCCTACGTCTTGGTGGCCTCAAGGTCGTTTCGTTATCTTGGTGCCGAAATTGGCGTAGTATGACGAGAGTGTATGGAAAACATAAATGATGGGTTATGACATAAATATCGTAAAATGCGAGTCATGTAGGTCATGACACGGCCGCCTACGTCTTGGTGCTCTCAAGGGCATTTCGTCAACTTGGTAGGCTCCAGCACACTGCTTCGCAAAACATCGATTCCCTCAAAGCGTGGGATCTACCGGCGAAGCTTGATATTGCCAGGCAAAACGAAAAAAAGCGTATGTTAGTCGCCTGTCCACAGAAAGCTATCATCATCAGCATTGGCTCAAGCGTCGTCGTTGTCTACTTCCGCAGATGGCTCATTGACGCCCCTCGGGTTGCGCTCGTGCTCGGCGCGCGCTCTTGCCACTGCTCCCGCGTTCGTCGTTGTCGTCTTCTTCCACAGCTGACTGCGTTCCCCCTCTTCTCTTCTGTCGTCGTAATGGAGAGGCCGCGTTTACAGGTGTATGAGCCATTGATTAACGGGGTATGAGCCATTCATTGTCTTACCGCAACGAACACATTTAATTTTGAACCAATTTAATTTACAAGAATCTCAAGAAGCAGTGGTGGGCTAATGCTGCTGACCAAACTGCTGAGCAAATTCGGGACAGCGAACGTAAGCGACAACGGCGGACCGCGGGCATACCTTCAGTGACGTAGTTCTCTTCATCGCAGCCGAACGTGTGTTTAACCACATTAAGAAACAAAAAGACGTAACCAATATTTGAGAAAGACTTTAATGAACCGTCGGGATTAACTCAGTGATAAACAGAAGGGCCGCACGTTACAGCTTCGCTGGTTAACCATCTTTAAGGAGTGCTTGATAGATTGATAGGACATTAAGCAATATAATATCAAGAGCTTGCTGGCGCAAGCCCCCAACCTGTCAAAAAGGGGTCACTCATAACATCTATCTATCCATCCATATATACAAATGCGTAGTTCCACAGCGAGATCAAAGGCCTTCGATACTTTTGGAAGATCAAGGTGCAAGACCGGAAACCGCTCAGCCTAGCGCTCAGCACGGTGCATATAGGCAAACAATATACAGGGTGTTTCATTTTAGCTGTACCAATCTTTTTTAAATTGCCCGTGGCAGATAGCACAATTATACTCCTTGATCTCAACTACGCGATGAGGCGGCCATTACTTCTACGAGAAATCAAGATGCCTAATTGAATAATTAACATAATTACGTGAACGAACGTTTTAATTAATGATTTTAGGGCACATCTTTCAATCAACGAATTATAGCCACTGAGTTCGCAAGGCGTATCCACTTGGAACTAATTCTCAGGACTGATCCAGTTTGAAGATATTAATTTTCAAAGTGTACGACGAAATGCATAGGCGTTCCAGTTAACTTTTTGAGGAAAACGTTGTTTGTTTTATGCATTGAAGCACAAAGTGAACTAGAACGCCAGGCATTTCGTCGGACACTTTGGAAATTAATATCTCGAAACTGGTTCGGTCCTGAGAATTCATTCCAAGTGGATACGCCTTGTGAACTCAGCGGCAATAATTCTTAGATTTAAAGATGTACCGTGAAATAATATAATTAAAATGTTAATTCTCGTAATTTTGTTAATTGTTCAATTAGTCCTTTTGATTTCTCGTGGAAGTAATGACCGCCTCATCGAGTAGTTGCGATCCAGGATTAGAACTGTGCTATCTGCCACAGGCAATTTTTAAAAATCTGGTGCAGCTAAAATGAAACACCCTGTAGAGTGTAAGCGTTCGCGAGTTCCTGCTGGGCAATTTCATGACGAAAGCAGTGATGATGAGCGTCGACTAAACCGGTTTGGCCCTTGGTGGGGGTCACGTTCGCAGCGAATGATCCCGCTGGCATGATCCGACAAACAGGTGGCGGTGTTGTCAGTAGCGATTTGCCTGAGGAGAATACAACAGCATTGGGAATACGGGCAAACCTGTAAACGAAGTAGTCTCGAAGAAGCATTGCACAGCACAACAAAGGCGTGGCCTATGTATGTCCGACACCTCACCAGCTCGGCATCAGCGCTGTGGGACAGCTGTAACACATATGATACGTAGCCGCCGTAAGCTTCTATGTACGTTTGCGTCCACTACACTAACTGATGGTTGACTGGTAATTTTCCTTATAACGGGCTTCTGTAAAAATGCACGCCGTTTTTTTATGTGACTCTCAGCGCACGATCATATTGGTCGTGCTCGCGAAACCATACCTTTGCATTACGTGGCTTTGATATATATAACCAAATTTCCAATCAACACGGCAGGTTTCCAGCAGTTTTTGGTCCTCAGAATGACGTGGGTCATAACATAATCTATCTACCAGTCAGGCCTAAGCATTTGTGTTAGTGGAATCACAGAATGTGCCAAAAGTCCTCAGGTGTGATAGCTCATTTGCTAAAGGGACACGCGGTGGTGCAGCTTCCGTACCTTTTTATAGTGCGGAGCAGCAAGCGAATCGACCACCGGTGCGGAGTGCCCTCGTAAGTTCTGTTTTCCCCGCACCTTCACCTAAGTGTGACGAAGACGATAGCAAGATGAGAGATACATTTACACGCAAGATAAAGAAGTTAAGGTTAGGCAAGATTGTTAAGACGAGCTAGGTTAAGGGATACCCCGCTGAATCATCCTTGCAAAGTTATTGTCTCATTCGAACTGTCCAGCAACTTCGCCGTTTGCTCATTACACGCGTAACGATATCATAAATACTTGGGTAGAGAATTCGCTATAGGCTCAGAGAGGTGGTATACGCGTATGACTAAATGGCGACTCGGTGCCTAGACTTGAATACAGAGAAACTTAGGAAGGTTCGCAACAAGTTTCACACACACACACACACACACACACACACACACACACACACACACACACACACACACACACACACACACACACACACACACACACACACACACACACACACACACACACACACACACACACACACACACACACACACACACACACACACACACACACACACACACACACACACACACACACACACACACACACACACACACACACACACACACACACACACACACACACACACACACACACACACACCACACACACACACACACACACACACACACACACACACACACACACACACACACACACACACACACACACACACACACACACACACACACACACACACACACACACACACACACACACACACACACACACACACACACAAAAAAAAACGCTCTTTATGCTAGTATTTCAACTGCACGGTCAAATAGTGTCACTATAACATGCTATTAGTTTATATAACTGATGGAATATCTTCTGAAATCGTGCAGGTTTGTTGGATTCGGCCGACCAGACACCCCGTCCAACACGAGCCCAACCAAAGAGATGGTTATGATGGTCCACAGCTGTAATAAGACGGTAAGTCTGCTCAGTACATACTGAACTCACTGCTTGTACTGAAACTAAACAAACACCTTCACCTTAAAATTAACTTTGACTAATCTAAAGACGTAATACTACCCTATGGAAGTTCTCATGCTTCGAGTTCTGGTTGAAATTTTAAGAAAATTGTTTCTATCATATTGCGAAATTTCGTGTGGAGAAAGGCATTGCTTCCATGATAATTCGCACTTTCCAGGTGGCTACTTATAAATATTGAACAATCGGCTGGCTAATTATTTACTTCAGGACACATCTTGATATTCAAATTTTAAGCCGAGCAGTAGAGTAGTGATGTATGTTCCCCCAAAATATTCAGACAAGCGCCACATTCGAAATATCGGTCTTCAAAATTCCCTACAGAATGCGTGCATTTTCTTGATAACGCGCAACTTTTACCATTTTGAAGCCATTAACTGGAATTCCGGTGTCTTTTGTAGCATATTTTGAATATTTCGACGGTGGATATTACGAAAGTGCGGCTAGTTTTACAATGTATGCTAAGCAAACATGACATCACTTCAGCTGGGCTTCAATTTCGTATTTGCAATACGTTGCATAATGTCAATATGTTATTTAGCTAGCTAACGCTTTTAAATATTCAGTCGGACAAGGCAATCATTTTCTATGTAGGCAATTTGCGCCTCAAGTATAATGCACTCGAAAAAGTAGACCAACAGTAGCTGTCACAGAAAATAAAAAAATGTGTCAGATACAACTCAGAATATATATATATATATATATATATATATATGAACAAGAAGAAAGGGAACCGAGGGGCACGATATTTATTAATCATATCATACGTAGCCAACAAACAACGGCACCACGGCCAACAGAGGGGAAATTACTTGTATACTTACTATTTGAAATCAAGAAGTGATAAATTAATGGAAATGAAAACGGATTAAAAAGCAACTGTCCGCAGGTGGGGAACGATTCCACGTCTTCGCATTACGCGTGTGGTGCTCGACCATTGAGCTACCGCGGAGCCGTTTTCCCATCCACTTTCTGGTGTATTTCTGTCTTACTACTAGAATTAACCCTCGGAGTGTTAACCAGCGCCACCACTCACAAACCTCAATTTTCATTTTCATTAATGTATCATTTCTTTAATGCAATTAGTAAGTACATGTAATTTCCCCTTTGTCAGGGTAAATATCCACAGCGAAGTAAACGCATCTATGAAGCGGTTTATTGACGTTTCAGCCGGGGTCCGACCTTAATCGGAAACTGATTCTGCCGGCCGGACCCCGGCCGAAACGTCAATAAACCGCTGCATACGCGCGTCTACTTCACCGTTTGTATATCTATCGATCTACCTATGTATCTGTCTATATATATATATATCCAAATGAGGATGAAACCACCTGTATGTTGTTAGCAGCTAGCAGGAACCAACTGAGGCCTCCTGTACTTTTTGGGTTGTTCATAAATCATTGATCTGCAATGATGGGATGATTCTTTTTAATTACTATATTTACAGGAGATCTGAAATTATTAGTTTCTAGAAGAAACTCGAAAAGTCTAGTTTCAATTCTGGCTCGCGATGTTTTGCCTGGTTTATTTCTTCGCGTGTTGGAAAAATACCGCGAAATATGGACAATATCATCTAACTGGCTGCCCGTTTGCACGTCGCAGCAATTGTGCTTTCAAACACATCGTAAACGAACCGTACGCGCTCTAATATTATTTCCTAACCCACCGGTTGCATCGCCTCAAGAGGACGTGTATTGGCTAAGGCCAGCAATAAATGCCACCTTGCGGCGATCCTCTCAGAACATACGACCTTTTGTAACAACGGTAAGCTGGTTGACAAAGCCATGTTATGAAATTTTGTAGGGCATGATATGGATTGGCATGTCAGGCAAGGACGTTAATGTCGGAGCCATCTTGAAGAAAGCTCGGGCGTAACATTTATGACAGGGATGGTCCATTACGCGGCAGATTTAGTTCGTTGGCAACATTTCTGAGAAGGGCACTGCTGCGGCGCTCAGCTCCAAGACGCGTCCGCTTTTTTAAGTTGTGAAATTCGTCAACAATACAGGCGGCTACCTGGACATCTACCTGGTTTGCTAAAACGCATCGCAGCCCCGAATGTAATTTTCGCGCAGGTTTACTTGACTATGTATGAGACATATGCCTACTAAGAAGGTCGGAAAACGCCACATTTTATAGTGGCCACAGATTACCGGGCAAATTACGTCGAAGCATCTGGCCAGCAGTATCTCACCACTGGTCACCTAATCGCGGTCTACGAGTGTAAAGTAGTGCGCAGGCATGACCTTTACAAGAAAGTAGCACATCGGGTGGCTACATGCCACAGCCGTGAACTGACAGCATGCCTCAGCCGAATTGGCGCGCAATACTCCCGTTAATCGGCGTACGTTCTATCCGCAGGCGACTGGCCTCACGGAAAGGCAAAACCCTATCCCTCACGCCCGCAGGCACTTTTCATGACAAAATTGACTAAAAGAAGTGTTGGTGTTTAAACTTGGCGTAACCACGACTTGATGATCAGGCACGTCATAGTGGCGAACTGCGGCTTAATTTTGGTCACCTGGGGTTCTCTAACGTGCTCCGAAAGCTAAGCATGCCAGGGTATTTTTATATTTCGCTTCTATTGAAATTAAGCCGCAGCCAGCGCGTTCCGATACGGAACATTATGCCTCGATAATCTGAATGGGACGAGGATTAATAAAGCGCTAATTTTCTTAATAACATTGCGCTACAAACTTCCACTAGGAAGGCGCCGCACGAAATCCTGTATGGAGAGTTGCCGCAGGGAAAAGCTGCCAGCAGTCTGATCAGCTCTGTTCCCGACCAGGGACCAACAACTATCTGATGGTCTATCAGAAAATAAATTCATAAGAGCGTCTCACGTACACATTAAACAAAGAGGAAGGAAGAAAGTAAAAGTAATGGAAGTTGGCTACGCTGAGCCCAATTGGCTACCTCGATCGCTCTGTGGAAGAGAAAAAGGGGACTGAAGAATAAAAAAAATGTGGTTGATCCCTCTTATATAGGAATCGGTATAGAACACGAAAGTGAAACGTGTCTTCACAGAAGTAGTGTAATGTTTATTGCACATTGATATATAATGTCTATTGGTGTTTTGTGGCTAAAGCGCCCTTAGGCTTTGATGCACCCACGCTGACGCCTGGTGGCACGTCTCCTCCATCACGACTACCAACGTCGATGACCATGAGCAACCGTCGTGCATATGGAAGCTGCACTACGCTGCACACGCTAGCACAACGCGAAAGACGAAGCACGTAACTGACACACTAATACAACGCGCAAGACAAAGCACGTAACTGAATCGTCACCGAGTCAAATCAGCGCGTACAGCGCGTCGTAATTGCAGCCTCCGCGATCAACTTCAGAAACATTTTCAGAGCTAATTGCGGAGGCCACGCTCCGCTGTGCTGAGTACGGTGAACGCCACCTAGTAGTGCTTCTGCGAGAACGCGTTGGTAGTGCTTCTTGATGCCAGCGTCCCTTCGAATGCTGGCATCGAGGCGTCGTAGTGCTGAGACCACCGAAGCGTTCACTGTCGGTGCGCGTTAGTGTCATAATGCAGTACTTCTCTTTTCTGCTCGTAGGCGGCGGCACCGCCCCGAGCAAGAGCGCGGGTACACGGAGGAGTGTTAGATATATAAGGCGCTTCGTGTAGCTCTCTGCAAATGCGTTTGTGGCGCAATGGGTTAAACGCTCGGCGATCTATCGTCGCGGACCGAGAGGTCGTGGGTTCGATTTCCAAATTTTGCATGTTTGTGGAGCTTTTTCTTCTGGTTTCTTTCTTTGTATTATGTTCGTGTATGTTCGTGTGACGTATTTCCGTGACGGAAATACGTCAGTGAAGTCTTGGTGGACCCCGGCATAAAACACTTTCGTGTTAAAAAAAAAAAGAACGTGGAGAAGTTCAGAGTGTGTACGGACACACATGCAATGAAGTTTTCATTGCTCAATTTATCACAAATGGTCATTAAGACTGGTGCACCTATGTAAGTGCAGAAGTGCTTTTGTCGCTTGAGAAATCGCAGACGCTTGTGTATATACGTTCCTTATATCCTCTTCTGTAAAGGGCCTTTGGTCCAAGGGCGGTAAAATACATTAGGATCGCCTACATCAACTTTTGATGATGAAATGTGAGAGCAGAGTGTTACCAGTTAATCAGCAAAGAAGCGTATCATTAAAATTTGTGGGCAGTGCGCCATCACAGACGGCTTAGGGAAAAACATCTGGCTCGTTACGATCTCCAATTCAATAGCCGGCTGCGATAGACGCAAAAAGTAAAGGTTTGCAGTGCATGTTTCACGTTTCAAGAACGGGGCTTGAACTAAGAGAAAACATATTTTTCATATCACATATTCAGCATGACCATGTGAAGGCAGATGAATAAATTGTGCAATAAAAAAAAACGAATGAATAATTCAGAGTACGTTGTAGAATAAATTAAAAATATACACGCGATATCTATTAGTAACTCATGTAGAAATGACTATAAATGCTAATGTCAACTTACCTTCTACTAATTTTTTTCCAGTGCAATCCGTCAATGAATGTGACCTGTTCAATGAAGGGCTGCATCTGCGTACTTGTGGACAACGCTACTGAAGGATATTGTTACAGCGTGGACTGGAACGCACCGGATTATTACGATTTGCCTTCAAACGAGAGTTTACAGGCGGCGGCGCCACGATACGACTAGAAAGATAAATAAAGAACTCGTTCTCATCCAATACAGTTCACAAAAGCCAAATAGTGGATTTCGCTTAGCTCCGGAAGTTTTACAAAGACGTTCTACAGGAAAATGTGTGCGGCACATAGAGGTGTTATAATGGAGCTCGAGTGGTTCCTTGTCTGTCGCCTTATATATTTTTGTTGTGCGATACACTCAACCACGGGACATGAACTAGGTAAAACTCGTGCGTTGCTCCTAATGGGGAGCTAATGCCATATGACGTTGCGTAACACATCGTCACTGAAAACTGTAGAATGAAGCGCCAAGGAAACCTCAGTGGTAATCTCGTGGGGACGCACTTGCCGCTTGTTAACCCTAATTGCCCACTCATACGAAGGCGCATGTGTGTTTTTAGTCAAATTCATCAGTCAAACTTGTCACTTATTTTGCATATCGGTTTATTTGCGCTTTCATACACTTGTATTTGTTATTCGCTGCATCGCCTCATGGTCCTCCCGCTGTCTAAGCGCACGTCCACACCCACTTCTGCCAAGGGCCGCGTTATTTTTGTGATATGGAACACACGTCCCTACGCCAGCGACTGCATGCGTCAGAATACAACCAATGACGATTTATATCGGTCACGAATGTTAGCATTAAAGGCGGTCCAAAAACCAGTGCCTATACATGACGGAGAACGACTGAAACGTGGCTATATATAGTCGAGGGGTGGGCACGAACGAAACGAAAAAGCCTTCCATTAAAAAGTTATATTTTATTCACGATACATTCAAGAAAATTACTATTCACTTCAGGTAATTTCAGCGTCCTAAGCAAATGGTGATGTGCGGTTGTTTTATTATTCAAGATTTATTGGTTCACCTCTACAGAGCCTACCGACTAACGCTGCTGCCATTACAAATCGCAGAGTCGTGCAAGCCTATGTACAAATGTAAAGAAATTACGAGGCTTTCGTCACACTTGGTTGTCGGGCCGCGCTATGAGGTAAGGATGCAAGAAAAGCAGTTGAACTCATGTTGAAAGACCCAAACTACATTGATAAAAACTACAAAAACCAAACTACAACCACACAGAACCTTACGGCATATGACATGACACGCATAACACGCCAAACCAAAGTGCTCACGTTGGTTTCGACGGGAATTCAGGGCGCAGGCTCCTTTCCCAAGCGTATCACCCCTGAAGGAAGCCGAACGCCAGGCCGGGGTAACGCTTGTACCCTTTTGAACCAGTGGGTGCCCGGCGGCGGTGGGAATCAAACCCACAGCCTCCCGCAGCCGAGGCGGGCGTTCTACCACTACAAGAAGAACTAAAGCTGGTATTAGTCCGAGAAACACAGAGTTCAGCACAGCTCACGGTACGGTGGGAAGAAGATGGCTGTTGCCAAAGCCGCCACGACCGCTCAGCAGTCAGCCTGCATCCGAGCCGCAGTGCACGTTGCAGGAAAGGTCAGCCTGCCAAGCGGACAGCTTGCGCGCGAACCGCTGTTCTCGGTGCGTATGCGGCCATTAGCAAGGACATAAACGGTGCTCCGCTGAACAACTGACCGAGGAGACGCTTTGCCCGCGATCCGCAATACTCGCCGCAAGATGTTGCACAGCAGGCCGACCCACGCTCCAAGCTGCAGATCTCTAGCTGGCGAATGTAATGGCCAAGGGCAGCGGCCGGGCTGCGGCAGCTCCATGGACGGCCGTGCACCCTGGAGCCTTGATCGCCTGCGCCGACACTTCGGCCTGCTGTCTTCCGTCTCCGGCTGACCAGCCGCGTCTCTCACCACGAAGCATTTCGTCACGGGCTTGCCATACGTGGCCCAATCGTGGCACGACGTACCTGTTGATTTGGTGAGATCACTCACATACGTGGGCCCAATGGCAAAAGGTGATGATGATGATGATGACGATGACATCCTCAACACATGGCTTGTACCTCCTCCGGGAGATCGGCCTAGAATTCGGCACCTGAACTTTTAGATACGGTTTCTGAAACTACAGTTACTGTGCAGTTTATTAATCAGCACAGACAGATTAATTTTCCTAAACTGCTCAATTTATATATTATTGACATGCTTTAAAAACTGAAATTTCTCAGAGAATTGAAAAGTAGGGATTTAAAATTTTTTTTCGTCGTGTTGACTGAATGAAACTACAAACGGCATCAAATACGTCCCTGTGGCTAAAGCCAAATACCGAGGCACCGAAAGTGAGTACTGTTTCTTATGCTAAATTTAGCCCTAATTCGGCAAGCAGAATTTCAAGAAGTCTTTTTCTTTGTAATTTATACCGACGACATATTAAAAAATAGTGTTCTACGGTTTCTATTTCTACACAGAATTGACACAGCGGTGATGTCGCCAGACCAGCCCTGTGTAAATATAGGTTCAATGTTGGGACACGGCCGCGCAATTTTGTGATTATTAGTTCTGATTGTCGTGATGGACACCAATGCATTTTCCACGGAAATTTTAGGTGCTGAAGTTCATTTGATGATGTTATTGTTTCAATGATATCTCTACGAATTGAATCGCGGTTACGAATCACGGTTATTTGTGCCACCACTGGAAGGACCGATATTATCGGTCCATTCAGGGATGCTCGCACTAATGAATCGGCCATTTCATTGAAATATAATCCGCAGTGCCCTGGTGGTGAAAGAACCCGTGCACACTTTGTCATCGTTGGTGTCGTTTTCTTTCACTCATCACAACAACGTTTGTATCGTGCAGAATGCTGTAGCTCGCTTCAGCGCAATGGTTTTGGACATCAGATTTATTTATTTGCGTGATTCTTCAAAGCACGGCATGCAGCTCAGGCCCCGATTTCATCTAGGCTAGTGCAAGGCTTTTGTGGGCAAACGAAGGTGCGACTGGCAGACGCTCCGGTGTGGTGCATCTAGACGGGGCGGCATCCGAAGCGCTGTACACCACGTGATGACGAAAGCGGAGCGCTACGTGAAGAAATGCGGTGTGGTGCTTGTTCATTCTCCCTCACACAAGTTTAGTGGTTATTAAAGTCAGCAAAACTTGTAGGTAAAAATGCTTTCTAAATTATAGTACGATGCGACGTGGTCTTTTCTGATAAGTGTTGAAAAGCTTACACAGTGTCGCAGGGTAGTTATGGGTGCTTCAAGAGTCTTAATAATTTCGCGTAGATTGTTGTATATTGTCTTTGTCTTGACGATACTACATCGTTAGTCCATTTCGCGATAAGTATTTCGTTTTGTGTATGTTGGGTGCATAATTCTAGCGAATAGGAGTGAGGTGGCTAGTGAAACCTATCTGAAGCTGTCATTCATCCCCGTCATATCCTCTCACATTCTAAGGAACGTTGAGAAGCAGGTTTAAAGATGGCCTAGTTCATAAGCTGGGACGCGGTACAGTTTTGGAAAGAAAAAAAATATCGCTTCAATAAACCAATTTAAGCAAAAGAATGGCAAATTGGGCGAGATGGTACAGGCAATTTATTTCTGGTTTCTAGAGCTTGTTCTGTTTGCTTATAATCTTCGTCTGTGTCGCCTGCTTCTAGTTTTCTAGTCTTCGTGCTATAAACTCAAAACCGATTTGAGCATTCGGGCCAAGGAGTATAACATCACGATGTTGATACCTGTTCCAGGCGTGACGTCATGCTTTTTTTCTGTATTTTTGTATGAAAGAAGTTGTCACCCCTACACACTGATTGTAACGGTTGCAACACGGCGCCACCTTATGGACATGTGGGCTTCTATGAAAGCTTCGCAGCCAGTTTCCATGTACATTAGGCCTAGTTTGTGCTTAATGTGCAGATGTACATTCATGTATATAACAGCAAAGCTGTTGGTGCTAAAAGAAGCGCTCAAAATCCACAATTTTATGAAAAACAAAAACTATGTCATCTTGGAAATTTTAGGCGCACTTTGAAGGGTTGAGATAATTAAAGGTTAACTCAGCACTTTCCCTATTTTTGCGCAATTAAACAACCTTTCTGCTCCTAAGCCCCCTACTGTAATGCCCTCGGGAGAAATCAGGTATTAAAAGACAAAATGACATAAAAATTAATGATCAAAGCCTTAGAAGGCAACCGAACGGGCTACTGGCAGGACAAAGTAAAGACGACAGACACAGGCGCTATCATTTCGACCAGCC